>NW_003547320.1:5694-8552 GCF_000090795.2 Amphimedon queenslandica | reverse complement strand
TGAAAAAGAATACCGCATTAAATGTCATACAGATTCTACTTCAGGTCAGAAATTTATTATTGTATTATAATTTATTGTATTTTTATTGCAGCAACATACAAAATCATAAAGGGAATGAGAACAGAAATAGAACAAATATTAACAAATAAAACTGGTACCAAATCATAATGTATGTGTTAGTGTAGTATAATTCTATGATAGGTTTGCTGGATCAGAATGAATCATTAATAGATATTAAGAGAGAAATAGCTGAACTACAAGGACAGATATCATTAATGAGTGTACATACACTAAATAAAAGAGAAGAAAATGAAGAATTGATGCATAAAATAAAAGGTACAATTTATTAATAATTTATTTTTATTGTACAGTGTCACTGATAGTTAATAATAGAGATACCTTGAAACTGGACCAGCAAATATCCAGTGAACAGACACTAGATAAAAAAGAAAAGGATCATAAGGTTTTTTATCAAGAAATTAAGGAACAGTTGGATAGGCTAACAATAAATGTGGAATCACATCAAGCCAATAAGGACCCATCCAATACCTTAAGTAGTTACATGTAAGTAATAAAGTGTCTAGACATGCAGGTCCAGTATAATTGTACATTAGTAATTTTTAGAGATCTCTATGAATCATGCCGGGGTAACTATTCTAGCTGCACTGTTGCATCATAGTTTTATTTTTAAAATTACTGGTACTTTTATATTTAAAGGGTAAAGGGTACCTATAGTCATGTAAACAATTTTTTGTTTTGGCAAGGATAGTGACTGTGTCTTGTTTTAAAATTAATTTTACTGTTGTCTTAAATTTTAGCAATGATTCATTACTGGGAGACTGTCTTCGCATTATTGCAAGTGAAGGAGATCTACAAGAAAAATGGTTTGATCTTGGATATGTATTGGGTTTTACTATTGGTCAACTTCATGATATTGAACTAACAAGCATTGATCCCATCCAACGTACTAGAAAAGTTTTAATTCACTGGAGAAGTGAGAATAGATCAGAATCATGGGAGCCTTTAGCAGCAGCTTTGGCCAAGATCGGCTTTGAAGATTTAGCACACAGAGTCAAGAATCATTTTGAATCTCATTCTACACCTGAACCAGGTCCAGAAGATAAAGAAGACCATTATAAGGGAATTTATTGTAAGCTCTGTGATAAATACCATCTCAATTTTGAGGGCATTCAACACAAAATACCAAGTAAATTAGCATTCTAAATTTTTCATACAATTTTATCATACCCTTATAGACGTTGACTCTCCACCTGATATGGTTGATCTTATTAACTTGGTAGCAGTGAAGATTCAAGACAAATTTTATCAATTTGGAACAGTACTTCATTCGGATGATGGTTTCTTAAGGAGTCTTTATGTCGATTATCATGATCCCATTGATAGATTCATTGCTGTTTTTAACAGATGGAAGGACAATGATCCTGACACATACACATGGGCTACTGTCATTAAGGTACTTCAGTCTGATGCTATTGGAGCTTATGCAGTGGCTCAAGATGTCATGAAGCATCTTACCACTAATGCAGAGGCTGCAGAGCATGCTTCCAACTAATTTTGTATGGTTTTTGTACGTGTGTGATGTGTGCTATTTTTATAATTATTTTACAAAGTTTATAAAATAATACTTTATTTTTGCCACTTGTATACAATTTTTTAGAACTTTTGTTTTGACTATTGATGCTGTGACTGTTATTTTATATTCCTATTATATTGAATTATTTTTGATGATTGTAAAACTTTACTGATGAGGCCTAGATGCTTTAATATTTCTTATTTTTATAATAATAAAAAATCTGATTAGCATCAATAAAAATTATTTGATTATTATAAAAAGTACAAAGATTCAAAGAGTAGACATAAAAATGTTTTTTGGGCTCTCATTAAAACCCAAAGCCTTTCCAAGTACAAGGAACTGACTTCTGAGGTAATCAATGTTCACATAGGTAGTCTACATAATGAAAAGAGAGCAGTATATTCAGTTATATGTACTAATAAATGTATAACTATTAAATTTTAAACGTGTCATTGGTACACAAGTACAATCACACAGATAATGTTTTACAATACTACTATACATGTGTTTGTGTGTGCATTGTACTGTACATGAAAATTTCTGAATCCACCGTTCAGTTGAAATGAGTTTCTGGAGTGTAGAAAACGACGATTATTGAATGCAATGATTTGTCCAGGTAACAGACAGTGCTCCAGCTACAGAAATATAATCGTTATAATAATAGAACTTAACTAAGCAATTAAGATCAAAAATTGATTGTAACAGTATAATTAAGACACTTACATGATACTTTGAGCTCTCAATTTTCCTTGACATGTATAAGAAAGCTTTATAATAGCTATCCAGTAGATCCTGCAAGGAATGAGATACAATAATACAATAGAAATGAAACTTATAATAAATACCAGATCATCCAGCAATACAGGTTCTTGGTGATGAGTGTTCCAATTCACAGCAGCAACCTACAAGTATTAGAATACAATTACGTGTATTACGTATAGTGGGTATGTGTATTAAAAACTCATAGTAAGTATTGTATTAATAATCCTCTTATACCTCTCCATATCTGTCTAATTGGATGTGTGGGCGTGATATACTCATATCAGATGGGGTCTCAACGTCATTCCTATAATAAATAAAAATTAATGAGTACTAAAATATAACGGCAATTTATCAAAATGCTAACTACATATATTTAATTTATTTTTGTACTGTAAAGGCTCACTTCATGTAATGTCGTCTCTGAAATGAAACTGGTACTTTAGTGAGGACCTCAAAATACTGAGGGGCCTCTTGTCTGAGCTCTTCCAGGACTGGATAGAAA
>NW_003547320.1:0-2971 GCF_000090795.2 Amphimedon queenslandica | reverse complement strand
ATTTTAGATTACAAATATTTCAGTTTTATAGCCAATTTTGTACTGAAAATTGGGGTCAATTTTTTTAAATACTATTGGTTATAGCTGTTGCTTTTTCTTAAATTTTTAAAAAAGCTTTCTACTTAGCATAAGGACATCAAGGTATACACCTGAAAATGTAATAAAATCTGGGGTAAATTTGGAGCTATTTCTTGGAAAATCATGGGCTATAGCCTTGGGTATTTTTCAAAAATTAGCCATTCATTAAAAACGCCCGTAACTTGAAAAATTGAAGTCGGAATCACCTCAAACTTTCTACACAGCATAAGGACATCAATATGTATCAGAAAATGCAATAAAAATTTGGAGTGATTTTGGAGCCATTTTTTGAAAAAACCATGGACTATAGCCTTGGGTATTATTGAAAAATTGGCCATTTATTAAAAACGACTGTAACTTGAAAAATAGAAGTTGGAATCACCTCAAACTTTCTACACAGCATAAGGACATCAATATGTATCAGAAAATGCAATAAAAACTGGGTGTGATTTTGGAGCCATTTTTTGGAAAAAACCATAGACTATAGCCTTGGGTATTTTTCAAAAATTAGCCATTCATTAAAAACACCCGTAACTTAAAAAATTGAAGTCGGAATCACCTTAAACTTTCTACACAGCATAAGGACATCAATAAGTATCAGAAAATGCAATAAAAATTTGAGGTGATTTCGGAGCCATTTTTTGGGAAAAACCATGGGCTATAGCCTTGGGTATTTTTCAAAAATTGGGCATTTATTAAAAATGGCCCTAACTTGAAAAATGGAAGTTGGAATCACCTCAAACTTCTACACAGCACAAGGACATCAATTACCAAAATTTAGCAATTTGTTTCAATTTAACTCCCTCCAAAATTTTTCGCTATATGATAAAAGAATTATAATAGCAGTGATGGTCTGTCATTGGTCGTGTGTGCATTGAACTTACTCTTCAATATCAGTACCAGTAGATCCAGATCTCTCTCAGTTAAACTATCCAATAACTTGCAAATGATATCATAAATTAGAACACACTGAACAACCTATGAATACAAACATACACATAATTATATACAAATATAAAATCATAATAGTCTTACTTTGAAATTGTATAGGTGACTGATGATCAGGTGGCTGTAGAAAAAAATAGGCTACTAGCCCGATAAGGATTGACCTCAGGAATAGATTAATTATATTTAACATTGATATGGACAAGAGAGAAAAATAAAAAAGGATAGGAGGAGAGAGATGAGAACAATAAAGTATAAATATGCTACTAACTGATAATAATCCACCACCATCAAATTCTTTAAGAGACCTATCAACCTGTTTAATAAATAAATTAATAAAAATGAAAAAGAAATTAAGAACATTAAATGCATCAAAGATACATGTAGTAGTATCTCCCGCCATATTGTGGGTTAACTCATTATAGTCTCATAATATGACTCCTGACTAGCCCTTCCCTAAGTATGCTAATTTTAGTTCTGCATCCACTATGGCTGCATCTAAAAATTTACCTACTGAACTTCTTCTCTCATCTTCTCAGCTGACAATAGGTATTCATTGACTATCTATACAATTATTATAACAATTATACATGTTTTCTTTTGTTTAGATCAACTGTTTTATGTTGCTGATCTATTGGAGAGATGTGGTTTCCCTCAGACAAGATGGTATGAGCTGGGACTGACAGTAGGACTACATAAGGACACACTGGACGCCATTAAAAGGGACAATGACACAACAGATGATTGTTTAACTGAATTCCTCTCCAAGTGGTTGTCCAGAGCTGATAGTGTTGACAGTAAAGGAGGAGCTACCTTTAACTCACTGTCAGATGCTCTTAAATCCATGAATGAGAATGCTGTAGTTGAGAAGTTAGATTCAATACCGGTTGTTCAAGACTCGGTTCAAGACTGGGGTAAGTTAATCTAATATCACTGGACAATTGTCTCTAGAAAAAATGCACCCAAGTCCAATGTCACCGTGACATTCTCTTGCAAAGTACAAATTTTTATGATGCTCATAATAGAAGTACTTTTTATCCATCTATCAGTGATAACAAATACTAGTTTATCCCTGCTACCATACACTCTGTTGCAACTTGCAATAGTCATCGTTATCACTCAGTAGGGATCAGACTTGGGTCAAATACAAATAGTATTTGTAATTAGTCGTATTTAAATACTTTTGAAAGTATTTGTATTTGTATTTGTAATTTGAGTTTTTTTAACAGGAAGTATTTGTATTTGCAATTGAAATACGGCAGGGAAGTATTTTAAAATACAGCAAAATACTTTAAAATACTTCAATGTGAATGAAGATGCTGTTTGAGTGACAAAACTTTGAAACACTAACGTTCATTAAATGCAATACATGACTATAACTGAATATTATTGATTATACATGCATGTATAATAAAAAGAGGCTTTCAATTTACTTGATTGATTAATTCATAAAACTACATAGTTAATAACTGTCTATACTTGAGAAGAAAGTATTTGTATTTGTAATTGAAATACATGTATGCAGTATTTGTAATTGTATTTAAATACAAAGCTGAAAACAGTATTTGTATTTGTATTTTTGTTTTTGTACAGTATTTGTATTTGTATTTAAATACTTCCGCGTTGTATTTGACCCAAGTCTGGTAGGGATTATAACAGTCTTACACCAGCCATTTTCCTGTCCATTTACTTAATTTGGCTAGTAGAAAGTGTCTCTTATCTCACATTATGTTCAGCCAAAAAGTGCTTATTACATGTGCAATGTACCAGTATGTCAATTAAAATGAGGGTAGCATACATGTCTGATCAAAAGTTTCTTTGGCCAGACAACATTTTTTGGATTTTAAAATCCTCACTGAAAGTAGTATCTCTGTATGCCCTAGGTCATAATAGAATTAGTTTAACGCAAAGTTCAATAATAAAATGAAAGCAATCTGATGTAGATGCC
>NW_003547319.1:20406-21406 GCF_000090795.2 Amphimedon queenslandica | reverse complement strand
AAACTAGCAAATTTTTAAAAATACCCAAGGCTGTAGCCCATGGTTTTTTTCCAAAAAATGGCTCCGAAATCACCCCAGATACATATTGATGTCCTTATGCTGTGTAGAAAGTTTGAGCGGATTCCGAGCTCAAATTCTGGAGTTATGAGCACTTTTTAAAACTAGCAAATTTGGAAAAATACCCAAGGCTATAGCCCATGGTTTTTCCAAAAAATGGCATCGAAATCACCCCAAATTTTTATTACATTTTCTGATGTATATTAATGTCCTTATGCTGTGTAGAAAGTTTGAGCCAATTCCGAGCTCAAATTCTGGAGTTATGAGCACTTTTAAAAACTAGCAAATTTCGAAAAACACCCAAGGCTATAGCACATGGTTTTTTCAAAAAAATGGCTCCGAAATTACCCCAAATTTTTATTAAATTTTCTGATACATATTGATGTCCTTATGCTGTGTAGAAAGTTTGAGGCGATTTCAAGCTCAAATTCTGGAGTTATGAGCACTTTTTCAAAACTAGAAAAAAGCATGGACTATAGCCCATGATTTTTTCAAAAAAATGGCTCCAAAACCACTCCAAATTTTTATTACATTTTCTGATGTATATTGATATCCTTATGCTGTATAGAAAATTTGAGCCGATTCTAAGATCAAATTTTGAAGTTATGAGCACTTTTTAAAACTAGCAGAAAAAAGCATAGACTATAGCCCATGGTTTTTTCTGAAAAATGGCTCCGAAATCACCCCAAATTTTTATTACCATTTCTGATACTGTATACATTGATATCTTTATAGTGTTTAGAAAAGATTGAGCTGATTTTGATTCATTAATTTTTATTTTGAACAGGAGAAGGAACTCTCGTAGAAGAAGAGTAAAATACGCCATCTTGGATCACAACAGAGAAGAAGGAGTTCAATCAAGAATGTTTGCTAAAGGTAATAAGAACATTACCAGTTTACCATATCACATGACTATCACATGACTGTCTCATGTGTCCATTGC
>NW_003547319.1:14291-15846 GCF_000090795.2 Amphimedon queenslandica | reverse complement strand
CATTATTGTTTCTTACCACAGTCTCTCATTAAGTCAATGGCTATATTAACAGTGCCTGATGATCTTAATAATATACTAGCAAATGATTTCAATTTGTTATGATCATAAGCTACTGCTGTGTATATTTCTCTCATTGCATCATCTGTTAGTGTGTATCCACAATTCTTCACTTCCCTCAATGTCTCTTCAGATATCAGTCCTTCTGTATGTAACAGATGAACTGATTCTTCAGAGAGTGTTGCTCCAGATATTCTACTACTGTAATGCTGTAGTAGCTGGCTAACCACTGGGAAAGGAGTATTACAATACATTATATTGAATTAGAATTGACTTTACTTATTTTCTCAGCAACTGCATTTTCTTTTATCTTTCTAAGAGCACTAGCCAATGTCTGCCAAGTAGGAGGATACACATTTTCATCAGCTTTACTCAGCCACTTGGATAAACACTCCATGAGACAACGTGAAGTATTTCCTCTATGATTAGCTTCAATAGCTTCCAGTGTAGGATAAAGGAGACCAAGATTCAATCCAAACTCAAACCATTTTGCCTCAGGAAACCTGTATTGTTTCAATATCTGTACAATCTCATTTAATTTGCTAATATCTAATGATAAAGTAAACACACACATCTATAAATGAATACAAACCTAAAACAACAGGGAACATTTTTGCTGGCTTGCTTGATGCCATTTTGCTGCTGTTCTGCAGATTGTATTTACAAAATAACTATTTTAAAAAGGAAACACATTGTTTTTTTTGCACTGTTTTGTTTTGCAGTTTTATGCTTTATAAACTGGTGCAAATTGACTCATTTTTGTTATATAAACAAAGTACCAAATAATACTTTTACTGGTATTGGGTTATGTTCTGTTGTCATGACCTAATGACATTAAAGTTCATTGCATTCATAGGATATGGCAACCTTTGCCCACAATTCAGAAGAGTTTTTATATCAAGCAAAGCCTACATGTGGAGCTACACAGTTTGAGTAGTAGATCTAGGGATGGTGCTAGATGGTTGTAGATAGTACCATTTTGTCATTATTACATTAAACCCAACATACACTAGGCAACATGCTGTTGGGCTTTTCATTGCACTATCCAGACTTTTATTCATTGCTGATTATGTTTTGTAGCATCGATTCAAGTTTATTATTATTATTATTATTATTATTATTATTATTATTATTATTATTATTATTATTATTATTATTATTATTATTATCATTAAAACAAACAGACAACAGGAACATCAACAATAAAGTATTAGAATTGGTAAAATTAAGTTAGTAGGAAAGGTTAATTAAGTCATTGTTATTTTAGTAAGAGAATAGAGATGGGTTGACGCCTAACCCATCCTCGATAGTCATCCCTCTCCACTTAGATCTAGTGCTGTGAATACATAAGTTGGTTGCTCAAAGTAGAGCGAAGGACAGTATTATTATTATTATTATTATTATTTATTATTATTATTATTATTATTATTATTATTATTATTATTATTACTATTATTCTCATACCGGTACAGGTACGAATTAATACAGGTACAGAGAA
>NW_003547319.1:9070-14281 GCF_000090795.2 Amphimedon queenslandica | reverse complement strand
ATTGGGTGGAGTTACAGGTTCAAATGCGTGGGACATGTTATATACAATACATGTGCATGTGGTGATAAAAATAAACAGTAGAAACTTGATCAAGAAGAAACAGTAGAAAGATTAATAACGTTTGTTATATTATTGTTATTGTTTGATATTGTTTATGCATGCAGTGTGTGCTTTGGTATCCTTGGCACATGTGATATTGAAACCGATGAAGTTTTACTTTATTGATGCTAGTGTGCCTGACATGTAGTTTGAAATGATTTTTTGTTCACAATAACAAAAATACATAATAAATGAATGCAAGCAAACAAAAATACATTATGAATGCTATCTATGCTCAATAAGTTCGGCCAAAATATTTTTAAAGCTTGGCCTCTCATCATCATTATGCTTCCAACAGTTTAGCATAAGTTGTGGGAATGGTTCAGAACAATCTCGGGATATGAACATACGATGACCTTTTAATACTGCCTCCTTTATTTCTTCATTAGTCATACCAGGATATGGTTCCTTTCCTTTGGTAGCCAGTTCCCATAGTAATATACCAAATGACCAAACATCAGATTTAATACTCAGTTGGTTTAAAGTGTATCCTTCAGGTGCTGTCCATCTTATAGCTAGCTTAGTTCCTTTCTCAACAGTCCAGTATTTATTGCCATTGAGGTGTTGAGCAAGATGAAAGTTTGCTATCTTGACAGTGTTATGATCTCCTAATAGTATATTGATGGCTCTTAGATCACAATGAATGTAATCCTGTTCTCCTAGATAAATCATACCATTAATAACTTGAATAGTGATATCCACCAGCTCTGTTGGTGTAGCACAATAATAATCTTTGAGGTTTCCATTGATTGGCTCTGTTACAATGTAAAATGGATAGTCTTCAGTACAAAAACCATATAGGCTGATGATTTTTTGATGCCAATTAAGTTTTTTCATTATTTTGGCTTCTTTAATAAAATTAATGTTTCTTGTGTAATATTTGCTGCTATATTTGTCTTAATCATAACCGACCCCATGCCTTTCCAATCACCCTTCCACATCTCTCCAAAGTGTCCTGCATGTATGCATTGTTCAAACTTGATTGGTGACTTGTTAATTTCCCACTCTTTATTCATTGCAACGGGTATGTTTGCTTGTTTGGGTATAGGAACTGTTAGTGAGCAGATCAGACCATCAGCTTTCATCATGTAGTGACGTACCAGGTCATTGAGTGAGTCAAACTTGACATGAGGGTATATATAATACTTATTATTCTCAATGGATATACGGTAGTGCCTGATAGTGACTTCACCTTTAACCGAGAGAGTATTCGTTCCAGGTATGCTCTCTCTAATTATGAAAGTACCTTCTTGAGTGTCTCCTTGACTCAGTCTTTCCTCTGCTTCATCACGACTCACTGTATGATAGTAGATGTACTTGTAGTACCTATTGTTAATAAATAATTAAATCCTTTAACCCTTTGTTATAGCTTTAATTTCTTACATTGGTGAGCATTTTCCTTCAATTGGTGTTACATAATTAATTGGAACATATCCTTTATTGTCTGTATGAAATGAATGCATATACCACCAATACCCGCCTTCATATTTAACAACTTCAAGTACTTCTCCTATAAACGTACATGATTATGCAATGATCATCATTTCTTCCAAACCTTTCTTCAAAGTTAAGTCTTGTGAGGTTTGTGCTTCAAAATTATAACTAGCCTTAAATACTGTATATACTTATTAAACAAGCATGCACCATACATGTTTATTTACATTTATCCTTTGTGATCAATTCCCTCAATGATTGTAGTAGAGTAGCATCAGTGGTAATTTTTTGTACAAAATCTTCTGCTTTTTCATCATCATCAAGGAAAGCAGGCAGGAGGGATAATCCTTCCTTTGTTATTGCAAACTGAAACAAGTAAAGCAATTCTACTCTTGAGTATCCAATGTATTTCATTGGAACAACTCTCTTCTGTCCAGTCTCCAGTAATTGCATCTGATGTCCATTAGTACTTAGCTTAAATAATTCACCCTTTTTGAATGAAATAACTGGGTCATTATAATCATCTTGAGCTTCACAGATAGATCCATTGGATGATAGCACTGTCTGTGTGGATTTCACTTCTTTAGCTACATTGTATATTGATGTCTGAGTAGAATATTAATAAAATACTCACTGTAAGAATTTGAAGTTTGCATTTCTAACAATTTTACACTAATAGATGATATACTTTCCTGTAGTTTCCCAATCTCCTTTTCATTGTCTTGTAGTACTTCCTTTTGACCTGTTTTAAAGTACATGTATTATGTCATTAGAAGCTAATGAATCATGTATATACTTATTCTGATCCTCAGAGTAGATTGTAAATGTTCATTTTCTTTTAGTAACATTCGCTTTTTTGTACTTGCAGCCTTTTCTCTTTCCATTTGTTTGACTTTAGATTTAAAACCTTTATCATTATAGTTAAATAATGCAATAATAATTATTTATGCTATACCTGATGCCTGCATGCTACTGTTGATAAATTCTAAAATTATCATAATTGATGATTATAAGTTAATGTGATGTACCTTGTTTCTGTTTTAAAATTATAAGTTGTGCTGCTTGCCTAGCAAGAAGACCTGTATATACATTCATTGATTTGAGCAAAATACTTCATCTCATACTTTCTTTGTCATTGTAGTAAGTATTCAGCTTCATTAATTCTCCTTCACATATTTCAATCTCCTCTGCAACAATCATAAGCTCCTTTAATATATACAATTTCAAACAAACTCTAGTATATTTATTATACTTTGTTTCTGATGGTCCTATTATAGACAGTGCAGTGTCCTATTTTCAGTCTCATCAAAGCGAATTCTTCTTGCAGCACAGTAAGATTATCACGAGCCCTCAATTGTAAAGCATTCATTAGATGAGTAGGAGCACCACAAATGATAATGATGGAGTTCCCTTTATGCATGCTTTTGACTATGATCCTTCTGCTCAATCCTTTGAATGCTTTCTCCATTAAACGACGAATATCATTCAATAAGTGCTCAGCAGGATCCCAGTCTAGAACAAACTCAATTGTTTCACAAATAAGAAAATCGCTTGTTGAAAGCTTTTTGTCAAGCAAGAATTGAAGTTTGAAAGTGTGGCAGAACTCATCAACTGTTGCATTATAATTAGTTATCAATGACTTAGCTTCTGTTATACTGTAGAAGCTGACCACTTCCTCTACTGGTGCAATATTGATGACATTGCATTTGGTTTTAATAACTTTCATGACATCTTTCACTGTAGCAGCAGAGGTTAGGTTAGGACCTAGCTCAGGATAGCAATCATCAAGAAATTCTATGAAATCTTCAAGTTGGTTCACTCTGATGGTGTGAGATACCAATCGAGTGACTTTGAAATAAAAAGTTCCAAAATTGCCTCTCATTTTGTCAAATTGATAAGTATACTCCTCTGAAATTTGAAACTCGAATTCTGTAACAAGTAAATTTTAAAATCATTCTTTTAGAGCTATTAAAGATACCTGTAATTCTGACACTTGATTTTTCAACTATGTAGATGCAAAAATAATAAATTATTTTTGTTTTTATTATAACTACTTGAATTTGGTGTAATGATATTTGATGCATTGTGTTCATCACCATGGGAACTCTCCATCCCATTAAAAATGTCCTCTTAAAAAGAGCGTAGCTCAATTAACGTGTATCATAATTTTTGTTTCTTACCATATTCTCTCAATAAGTCATTGGCGATGCTAACAGTGCCTGTTGATCTTAATAATATGCTAGCAAATGATTTCAATTTGTTATGATCATAAGCTACTGCTGTGTATATTTCTCTCATTGCATCATCTGTTAGTGTGTATCCACAACTCTTCACTTCCCTCAGTGTCTCTTCAGATATCAGTCCTTCTGTATGTAACAGATCAACTGATTCTTCAGAGAGTGTTGCTCCAGATATTCTACTACTGTAATGCTGTAGTAGCTGGCTAACCACTGGGAAAGGAGTATTACAATACATTACATTGAATTAGAATTGATTTTACTTGTTTTCTCAATATTTTCAGCCACTGCTTTTGCTTCTAACTTTCTAAAAGCACTAGCCAATGTCTGCCAAGTAGGAGGATACACATTTTCATCAGCTTTACTCAGCCGCTTGGATAAACACTCTATGAGACAACGTGAAGTATTTCCTCTATGATTAGCATCAATAGCTTCCAGTGTAGGATAAAGGAGACCAAGATTCAATCCAAAGTCAAACCATTTTGCCTCAGGAAACCTGTATTGCTTCAATATCTGTACAATCTCATTTAATTTGCTAATATCTAATGATAAAGTAAACACATACTAAAAGAAATAAAATAAACCAACCTAGAAGAACAGGGAACATTCTAGGTGGCTTGTTTGATGCCATTTTGCTGTTTGACAGAAAAAGTAATGTAATAAATTCTCGTGTTTTTGTAAGCAGGTACAAATTGAAACTGACTGTGTCATTTTTGCTATATAAACAAAGCCTAAATTTTACCTAATAAGGTACAATTGGGTGAATATTATAGTTATCATTATTATTATTATGATTAATTATTATTATTAATATTATTATTCATTTTCATTCTCTTTATTCTATAGTTGTTTGCTGGTAAATACGGTCTTGAAGTATTAGTTTATGATGATGAAGGAAACTATGGAAGAGATTTTGTTAACATTACAGTTAGACTTAGACCAGGTAAGATATAACTAAAAATTTAACTATAATAATAACTTAATAATAATAGCATTCTATTTAGAGCCCCATGTCAACAAGGCTCCTATTGTTATCATATCTCCCAGTACTAACATCACTATGAAACCCTCCGATAAACTAGTACTAGACGCCTCAAGTAAGTACTAATAGGTGTGGTCTGTTGTCATGGTGTTGCCATAGAAACAAGTGACAATGGACCTAAAGGAGAGACTCTATTTTACCAGTGGGATTTAATCAGCAGCCCCCTACAGGGGGTCTCAGCCTGAGGCCCCTGTAGGGGGCTGCAGATTTTGAGAAAAAAGCATGGACTATAGTCCATGGTTTTTCCAAAAAAATGGCTCTGAAATCACCCCAAATTTTTATTACATTATTTGATACACATTGATGTTCTTATGCTGTGTAGAAAGTTTGAGCCGATTCTGAGCTCAAATTCTAGAGTTATGAGCACTTTTTCAAACTAGCAGATTTTGAGAAAAAAGC
>NW_003547319.1:1914-6941 GCF_000090795.2 Amphimedon queenslandica | reverse complement strand
TGATGTCCTTATAGTGTTTAGAAAAGTTTGAGCTGATTTTGATTTATTAATTTTTATTTTGAACAGGAGAAGGAACTCTCGTAGAAGAAGAGTAAAATACGCCATCTTGGATCACAACAGAGAAGAAGGAATTCAATCAAGAATGTTTGCTAAAGGTAATAAGAACATTACCAGTGTACCATATCACATGACTATCACATGACTGTCTCATGTGTTGATTGCAGATAAAAGCAGTCTGATAGTGAGTGAGACTGAGACAGAGATATTGTTTGAATCAAAGAAGAAAGGAGGAGGAGGAGGAGGAGGGAAGAGTGAGAAGCAGGCACTGATTAATCAACCTATTAATAGTAACAGGGTTAAAAATAACCTAACGGAATCTTCCGGAAGATCAAAGAAGACTTTGAATAATGTATCGTAACTGCAGCCACTCCTCCCAAGTATTAATATAACTACATAATTAATAGTTAAGTAATTTTAATAATAACTAATCATTTTTTCACTGTCATCATAATTATTCATATTTGATTTTTTAATTAATTTTCTGCTTAATAATAATAATAATAATAATCATTATTATTATTATTAAACTCAATTATTGCAATAATAATAATTATTTTTAATTTTTACATGATTACTATCACTCATCTAATAATGAAATATTTGATAAGAGATTAGCCATCATTTAATACATTATGCTGATGGTATTGATATGTATCAGAAAATGTCACAATTTTTAAAGCCAGTTTTGTGGACTATGATGAGGAGAATAGAGCATCTTGACAGTATTTTGCCAATTTCTTCAAATGCAAAGTGTATGTACCATCATTTATCAGTTCAGTTATTTTGAATGGTGTATGTACTATCTGTCTTTTTCCATAAAAAAACATTTACCATTAAAAAATGTACACATGCATTTTGTTTGTTTATTCATTAACTTTTAAAGAATAACTTCCTAGTGATCATTAATCTACCTTCTATTTCTTATTTCCTTTTTCCCTTATGTACCCACTCTCTCCTATTCTCCTTTAATATTCTCTCCTCTCTCTCTCTTTCTACAGTCCTTACAATAGTAGTTGCTAATAAACATCCAGTTATTACACTACCAACTGATCATATTAAGATATTCTCCAGTACATGGCCTGATTCATCACCAGGTGTTACTTATCATTATCATTGGAGGAGATTGTTTGGTCCTAAGAAGGGAAACCTCAATGGAGTCAATGATAAAACCATCTCATTGAGTCACGTATGTTATAGGGAGGGAGGGAATAAGAGATACATGTCATTTACATATTATGTTGACCTGTCATATGTTCACACTCAAATTATTGTTAAATTTACAAAACAAGGATATTATGTATAAGCAGTGATTGTTTTAAGTAGATAAGGTTGTAAGAATGTATGTTCATGTAAATGCATATTTTATTAAGTATCATGAGTATCATATTTGATAAGTACATCAAAAATATTCTTAAAGCTTGGCCTCTCATAATCCTTATGTTTTCGGCAGTTTATCATAAGTTGATCAAATGGTTCAAGACAACCTCTTGGTATGTATATACAATCGCCTTTTGATACTAATTCACGTACCTCATTTGTAGTTATGCCAGGGTATACATCTCCTTTGGTAACCATTTCCCATAGTAATATACCAAATGACCAAACATCAGATTTAATACTTAATCGTTTTAAAGTATAAAATTCAGGTGCTGGCCATCTTATAGCTAGCTTAGCTCCTTCCTCAACAGTCCAGTATTTATTGCCATTGAGGTGTTGAGCAAGATGAAAGTTTGCTATCTTGACAGTGTTATGATCTCCTAATAGTATATTGGCAGCTTTTAGACTGCAATGAATGTAATCTTGTTCTCCTAGATACATCATGCCATCAGTGACTTGAATAGCGATATCTACCAACTCTGCTGGTGTAGGATTATATGAAGTTAGGTAATCTTTGAGATTTCCATTCATTGATTCTGTTATAATGTAAAAAGGATAGCTTTCAGTACAAACACCATATAAACTGATGATGTTTTTATGCTGGAGGTTTATCAATGTGTTTGCTTGTTGAAAAAATGTTTCTTGTGTAATATTTGCTGATACATTTGTCTTAACAATAACTGGCCCTTTACCTTTACAATTACCCTCCCATGTCTCTCCAAAGTGTCCTACATTTGTGCACTTTGATAAATTGATTGAAATCCTTTTCTTTTCCCACTCTTTATTTATTGCAATGGGTATGTTTGCTTGTTTGGGTATAGGAACTTTTAAGGAGCAGGTCAGACCATCAGCTTTCATCATGTAGTGATGTACCAGGTCATTGAGTGAGTTAAACTGAATATGAGGGTTTATATAATATTTATTGTTCTCACTATTTATTTGATAGTGCATGATAGTGAATCCATCATTAAGTGAAAGGGTGTGCTGTCTAGGATTGCTTTCACTATCTCTAATTAGGAAAGTACCTGCTTGAGTGTCTGCTTGACTCAGTCTCTCCTTTGCTTCATTACGACTCACTGTATGATAGTAGATGTACTTGTAGTACCTAGTGAATAAAGGAATGGTACCATTTGATGTCACTTATTAATTACATCATTATTATTTACTTTAATAGAAATTGCTAATTCCAGCTATTTTGTTAATAAATATGTTTTTAATGCATGTATACATTGAGATGCAAACATGCAGGCAATCACAAAAGTTGCCTGGGGTGTATGTTGGGACTATAGGTTATTAGCGGTTATTCATTTAAATTTGTGACCAAACTAGAAAACAATGCTGAAACTCTGCATTGCTATATTAATTTTCTTACATTTTTGATAGTTCTCCTTTAATTGGTATCATGTATTTAACTGGGACACAGCCATTATTGTCTGTATGAAGTGAATGCATATACCACCAATCACCATCTTCAACATATTTAACAACTTCGAGTACTTCTCCTATATAAAAAAGAAAAAAGTAGATTGATGAGTAAAGTTTTTGCTCATTTCAACAATGAAATCATTAATTTAGTGGTTTCTTTATTGTCGACAAGCATACCTTTTTTAATAGTTAAGTCTCCTAGCTTTAATGCTTGGACATTACAACTAGCAACAAACACTTTTGTATGAAAAGAAGGATAAAACAAGCACAAAGATACATTGATTTACTTACATTTTTGCTCTGATGTTGGCATCCTTAATGAATGTAACTCCTTGTGTCCATTTGTACTTAACTGTAGTAATTCATCCTTTTTGAATGAAATAACTGGGTCATTATAATCATCTTGAGCTTCACAGATAGATCCATTGGATGATAGTACAGTCTGTGTGGCTTTTTCTATTTTGTGTGTTGATTGAATAAAAAGTGTTACATTAAAATAAAGATATTTACGGTAAGTTTGCATTTTCAGCAATTTTACACTAATAGATGATATACTTTCCTGTAATTCCTCGATCTCTTTTTCATTGTCTTGTAGTACTTCCTTTCGACCTGTTTTAAAGTACATGTATTATGTCATTAGAAGCTAATGAATCATGTATATACTTATTCTGATCCTCAGAGTAGATTGTAAATGCTCATTTTCTTTTAGTAACATTCGCTTTTTTGTGTTTGCAGCCTTTTCTCTTTCAATTTGTTTGACTTTAGATTTAAAATCTTTATAATTATAATTAAATAATGCAATAATAATCATTTATATATTGCTCTACCTGATGCCTGCATTCTACTATTGATAAATTCTAAAATTATTAAAATTAATGATTATAAATTAATGTAATGTCCCTACCTTGTACTGCTTGATTAGTATGTAGACCTGCATACACATACACTGATTTGATTAGCAAATTACTTTCTTTATGAATTCATTTTTACTAATTCTCCTTCACACAATTCAATTTCCTCTGCAACAATCTTTAGCTCCTATTATATTCATGTAAAGTTTCAAAATAATTTGTTGGTATACTTTGTTTCTGATGGTCCTATCATAGACAGTGCAGTGTCCTATTTTCAATCGCATCAAAGCAAATTCTTCTTGCAGCACAGTAAGATTATCACGAGCCCTCAATTGCAAAGCATTCATTAGATGAGTAGGAGCACCACAAATGATAACGATGGAGTTCCCTTTATGCATGCTTTTGACTATGATCCTTCTGCTCAATCCCTGGAATGCTTTCTCCATTAAACGACGAATATCATTCAATAAGTGCTCAGCAGGATCCCAGTCTAGAACAAACTCAATTGTTTCACAAACAAGAAAATTGTCTGTTGAAAGCTTTTTATTATTTAAGAATTGAAGTTTGAAAGTGTGGCAGAACTCATCAAGTGTTGCCTTATAATCAGATATCAATGGATTAGCTTCTGTTATACTGTAGAAGCTGACTACTTCCTCTACTGGTGCAATATTGATGACATTGCATTTTGTTTTGACAACTTTCATGACATCCTTAACTGTGGTAGCCATGACTAGTTGTGGGCTCAGGTCAGAGCAACAATAACTAATGTATTCTTTGAAATCTTCAAGCTGGTCTATAGTGCTATTAGTGGATACCAATCGAGTAACTTTAAAATAAAATGACCCATAATTCCATGTCATTTTGTCAAAGCAATCATTATAGATTTGTGTAATATAAAGTTGAATTTCTATAAATAGCATTTGTAACTCTAATTTATTATGAATAATTACCTGTTTGAGGCCTTGAAATATTACCTACATAGGGACATATAATTTGCTGCATGATATGTTTCATATGAAATACCTGAAGTAGGTACAGTTGCTTGGTCAGTTACAGGCTCATTAGTACTATCAGTCAAACTTTCAGTCACTATAACTTTCTCTGAAAAGAAGTTAAAGCCATAAGCTCGATGTATGGTACTTTAATACTTACCAATATCCTGTAGTAAATCATCGGCCATATTGACAGCGTCTTCTGTTTTACATAATATCTTAACAAATGATTTCAATTTGTTATGATCATAAGCTACTGCTGTGTATATTTCTCTCATTGCATCATCTATTAGTGTGTATCCACAATTCTTCACTCCCTCAA
>NW_003547319.1:0-1257 GCF_000090795.2 Amphimedon queenslandica | reverse complement strand
GCATTTCCTCTATGATTAGCATCAATAGCTTCCAGTGTATCATAAAGGAGACCAAGATTCAATCCAAACTCAAACCATTTTGCCTCAGGAAACCTGTATTGCTTCAATATCTGCACAATCTCATTTAATTTGGTAATATCTAATGATAAAGTAAACACATACTAAAAAGAAATTAAGTAAACCAACCTAGAAGAACAGGGAACATTCTTGCTGGCTTGCTTGATGCCATTTTGCTGTTTGGCGGACAAAGTAATGTAACGAAAGGAATGCATTGTTTCATTTATACATTTTGCTGGCTGTTTTGCTTTACAGCTTTTATGTGTTTTTGTAAACAGGTACAAATTGAAACTGATTCTATCGTTTTTGTTACATAAACAAAGCCTAACTAAATATCTTACCTAATAAGGTAATAATGGGTGACAAGTAAACCTGTATTGCTTCAATATCTGTACAGTCTCATTTAATTTGCTAATATCTAATGATAAAGTAAACACATACTAAAGAAATAAAGATAGAAAATTCTTGCTGGCTTGCTTGATGCCATTTTGCTGTTTGGTAGACTGTGTTTACAAAGTAATAATGTTAAAAAGGAAGCACATTGTTTTCTTTGGGCTGTTTTGTTTTGTATTTTTATGGTTTGGACAACAGGTGCAAATTGAATCACTTTTGTTACATAAACAAAGTCTCATTGGCTTTGCCTGTGATTCGGAAGGGGAGGTATATACTTGTAGTGTCTTTCTCTCATTGTAATAACATTCATTGCACTATTATTAATAATATTATTCTCATTTCCTCTATTCTACAGTTGGTTGCTGGTAAATATGGTCTTTAAGTATTAGTTTATGATGATGAAGGAAACTACGGAAGACATTTTGTTAGCATTACAGTTAGGTTGAAGCAAGTTTTGATAAAATATCATGGACTATGGGGTAGAAAGCAAGCATCTTGATAGTATTTCTTAAAATGCTAAGTTTATGTATCATCAATTATCAGTTCAGTTATTTGTGTATTTACTTTCTGTCTCAAAAGCAAAACATATTCCATAAAAAATTTACACGTGCATTTTTGTTTGTTTATACACTAGAGTCTAACATTATAAAGGATATCTTCCTAGTGATCATTAAGTTACCTTCTATTTCTATTCCCATTTCTTTTTTCCTTTTTCCATACACGCACACTTTCTCCTATTTGTTCCTTGATTACTTCTCCAGTCGCCTTCATCCATCTCTCCTCTC
Organism: Amphimedon queenslandica; assembly: GCF_000090795.2. Lineage (NCBI taxonomy): Eukaryota > Metazoa > Porifera > Demospongiae > Haplosclerida > Niphatidae > Amphimedon > Amphimedon queenslandica. The sequence goes on along the minus strand of NW_003547319.1, from coordinate 22 downwards.
ACTCTCTACAGTCCTTACAATA
>NW_003547318.1:20545-21428 GCF_000090795.2 Amphimedon queenslandica | reverse complement strand
GCATATTCAGTTCTATAATACATTACTGATAGACCCTGATAAGAGTCAGACAGTGCCACGGTCTAGTTTAGGAAACCATTCTAATTTCCCCCTGGATCCGCCCCTGACAGGGTAGCGAATAGAGGTCTCTACAGCGTCTTTCACTTCACTTGGATCACCTTTTCCGTTCCGTATCCACACCTACCTGTACTTTTAATTGGGAAGAGGGAGTGTCTTGGATACGGAAAGGTTGTTCCGTGATCCAAGTGGGCTGAAATCAGTACGCTGTAAAATTGTTGAATCATTGCGTGTTCCGTAAACCCCTCCCCTCCATACTACTGTATGTATCATGCAGTTTACGCAAATGTGATCCAAGTGGAGTGAAAAGCGCAGTACCTGTTTGGTCGCGAAGATGGTATTGCTTCTTCTCTTATTATTTGTTTCTTCTGTCGGTTAGTACCATTATTTTCTTGTATACAATAATTCATTTTTAGTCCTTTTCAGCTAGCGTTGATATATCACTGACAAGTGGTGAGCTATGTGAAGGAGCTGTTGCCACTTGGACCTGCGTCGTTGATGGTGGAAGTTTGAGATGGCGTAATCTTGGGGAAACTGGGTTTTTTCTTTCCGTAAGCCCTCAGGCCTCTGGGGGTGGGAAGTCCATTCAGTTCAAGACTTACTTCGATTAATGGGAGTATCTGTATCATCATTACATCAATTCATATCTTTCCTGTGAATGACGTTTCTGATTTATAATGATATTCATTGGGATACCGTAAATGGAAATTTTTCAGGCCGCCATTGTGGAGGTATTGCTCGGTATAGACCCAGAAGGAGGTAGGACACGGCTGACCTTTGAGCAATAATTGCAAAGTTCAATTGCATTCCATTGGTATCACGTGAT
>NW_003547318.1:13748-17073 GCF_000090795.2 Amphimedon queenslandica | reverse complement strand
TGTGTGAGTTTTCTTAAATTTTCTCTGCTGGTGAAATGTCTTGACAACAGATCAGTCTTATGTTGCTGCAAGTAAGATTGGCTAAGGTAGGCGCCATTTTTATTACAGTACCACACCCATATCAATGAAAATATTTCATTAGAATGCTACCGCATTAGATGATTGATTTTTAAATAGAGAGCTGTGCACACATGGGTGTGACCAGAATAGGCGTGACTGGAGACGTACGTACATACATACAGAGGGAGGGAGGGAGGGAGGGAGGGAGGGAGGGAGGGAGACTTCGCCTGAGTGGGGCTCGCTTATGCTCGCCCCAATAAAGTGGACCATATAGGACTAATCTAAAGCTTACTACAAACATTAATACTGGTAAAAAAAATCAATGTATTTGTAAAAAAAATATTTTGACAAATTTAAATTTTGACTGTATATACTAGCTCTGTTTAGCTCTTAATACTTGAAAAATACCTCTTAGCTGCTTTCTTGCACGCATAGCTGAGATATCCAGCCTTGAAGTTGCTAATATTTCAATGCAGAAACTTGCTAATGTTCCCCCATGTACGTCATCGCGTGACCGCGCCCACCACCAGAAGTGATTTTGACAAAATGGCTGCAAGACAAGAAACTGCAACTTTTGACCCAAGATTTAGTATGGAAACAGTACTTTTTGATAATTTTACTTATTTTTCCTATGATTTTTTCTTTATTACCAACTTATTTCTGCGAAAAAAGTTTTTGGGTTGAGTTACCCTTTAATGAGTAGATGAAAAGGGCATTTTAGCGTGATAGTGCTGGAAATAATTTGATTTGCCCATTTAAATTAGCTGTATGAGTTATGTAAATGAAAGGGATTAGAAACAGAAGCGTGGGTGTTGTCCAACCTCCATTCATATTTTGTACTGTTGCTCTACCTAACCTATAATTTGTAATTTGCTCTATTATGTTAACATTAACAATTCTTTACTATATTTATAATTTGCATGCACGAATTATGCACAAGATAAATCACAAAACTTTTGTACAAATAATATTATTTATTTTAGTTTCAGTACCAGGCAAGTCTATTGACCTTCAATATAACCAATTTAATGATAATGCTGATATAACTTTGGAAGGAGCTACATGTGTTCAAAATAATATTAATGTGAATGGAGATCTAGTGGCTATGACCACTGAGCCATCGTACAGATATGAATTTCGTAGTAGGGGTACATACAACTTTGAAGTAGTCAGTTTTAATTATTTTGGAAATATACTTGGTGTTTTTAGAGAAACCTATTATTGGGAACGTAAGATAATGAATTATGATAATGTTTATATTAAATAAAATTTTAGTTTATGATTATATGCTGGTGATTAAGTTTGATGAAGATGGAAATAGTGCTGATTTTACTGTTCAGGTTCGTAAGTTGTTATCAGTTTTCATAGTCAGTGAAAATTAAATTGTGTTTTGTCATACACTATATTGTATTTTGGGTGATCATGCATACAATAGTATTTTGGTCACCCAACAGAAATTAATCTCTTGCAATTATTAGGGTCTTCGAGCTAATCAACCTCCAATTAATAGCTGTACCATTACAGTGGGTAGTGAAGCACAATCATGTACTGAAAATGTACCTGTCACTTTTGCTAATATTATGTCATCATCTGATACTAACATCACATATAATGTAACTATTGTTAATGATGCTGGTGTATCAAGTGATATTCAGAGTAAGTTAATTTTGAATGTTGATGACATGTTCATTAACTATTCCCACACCAATAATGCTTGGCTGCATTGCATAATTATTATTATTAATTTTTCTTTCTGTTGATAGCTTTGTCTGGGGATTTGGTTGTAAATGTGACTCATACTGTAAACAATTTCACAACAGTAACTGTTACAGAACAAAGTATAACAGTAATATTAAAATCATTTTTAATATGATTTAATTTAGGCACTATTGGTAATCCTGTTATATTTTCTATTCCATTTATTGTACTTGGAGTATTAATTATATTGTCTATTTTTTGGATTGTGCTAAGGATTTGTTGGAAGAGACAATGCTACTGTCCTCAGATTTGGAGGAGTGGCTTTTGGTTGCTTTTCTTCTGCTACGATTGTTGTACTTTTGATTCTGAAGGCAAGTAAAATTAATTCATAATAACTTTATATCATTTATATCTCACAGAAAAGGATGGTAATACTATAGGTCTTAAGAATCCAAATGTTGGAGGGGAGAAGGGAACTGATACTTCTCTTTAATTATATAGAACACATACATTCTTATTGTTGTGATTGATTTATAATAACTGCAAAAATTGCAATTGTGCTGGCTATGTTAGTAAGTAATAATTTATGTTTTACCATAAATTGTCTTGTATCTGCATCTTATCAAATGACTGATCCTAGATTTGAGATACCACTCCTTTGTTTTAATTCTGTAGTCTTGTAATTACTTATTGGTAAAATTAATTATAATTGCTGCTCTTTGTTGTTTATGCTCATTTTCATACTGTATGCTATTTTTTGATAACGTGCAGACAGGAATTAATCAATTAATTTGATTAGTAATCAATCTGGCAATTTGTACAGACAGTAATCAAACAATGTTTCATTCAATTTTCATTATTATACATGCAATTATAATTCTAGCTACTGGGGGTATCACATCATTATTTGTCCATATGCATCATTATTATGTACGTTAATTATATCTTTATTAATAACATCATAAGCAGTATTAGCCTGTAGTTCCATTGGTGTATCATATATTGGTACTCCAGCAGTAGTAGTTGGTTTAACAATGATCTCATCATATGTAGGAGTAGCTACTGCATCAGTACTAGATGTAGTAAGATTTGATAATAATAGTAACAAATGTAAATAACTTGCTTTTTAAATTTTCTGTTTTTACCTGCATATAGTATTATAAATATTAATAACTGTAATAAACACTTACTTTTTTGTTTCTTGATTGCCAATATTATTATTAATGCTATAATAATTATTATTATTATAACAAATACTGTTCCAATAGCTCCTGATATAATAGGAACAGCATTAGAACCAGTAGCGATACTGATGGTACTGGAAGGTATCATAGTTGAAGATGATGAGTCCAATGTACTAGACTTAGTTCTAGTAGTACTAGTTGATGATGTACCAGTAGGAGTGAGTCCAGGAGTAGTTGACATTGTTGCTGTGTTAGTATATGATGATGAGTCAATACTTGATGCAACTGTAACTATGTGAATTATATCAATTCATTAACATTATTTATAATTTACTTGAAGCAGTTGGTATATATATTAATGAATTACTGGTACTAATGTCAGT
>NW_003547318.1:9632-12659 GCF_000090795.2 Amphimedon queenslandica | reverse complement strand
AGTATTAGTTGTACAAGTAAACACTAGTTTATCACCAAGGCACACAGGAGAATAAGATGGAGAGGTTTGAACTAACTCTGCTCCAGATGATAGTAAGATAAGATCAACCAATACAAGACACCAGTAGATACCAGTAGTAGCCATTAGTATAAGAGGAATAAGAACTGATTGCACAATTAAACTATGTATAAACAATGACCTGTTTATGATGTTATTCTACAGTCACTGACTACCACACCTGCAATAGCTTTATGTCATGTGATTGTGAATTGTATCATAACTTAAGCACACATGCATTAATTGCATTCACTTTACAAATATACAAATCAGAATTAGCTATAATGGTGTATATAGGTTAATGCACACTCCAACTCAGATATACTTTCAATTGATATCACCCAATTAAGGCCCAAAAGTATCTAAGTTGGAGCCTTGGAGGATGTATTAACCCATAATTCTCCTGCTATATTGTTATTGTTCTATTGTATTCTCCATTAGTTATATATTGTATGTTCATAACTTTTATTGTTGTTGTTATTGTTGTTGATAGTCAGTTCAGTACACATTCATTACATTATGATAAACAATGGATTGTTATTGAGACTAATTGACAATAACAATGAAACTAGAAGGAAAGAGCTATTGACAACAAAAATACTGAAATAAAATACTAAAATGATCAGAAATGATTTTATACAAATAACAGTGACATTTTCTGATGCATATATATGTTTTTATGTTGCATAAAAAGTTTGAGCTGATTTTAATCAAAATTGAATTTTTTACAAATTTTAAATTTAAGTTGCTTAAGAGTCAGCTAGGCCAAAATCCCTGTACAGGCTCCAAGACCAAATTTTGCCAAAATTGAAAAGGAGAGAATTCTTCATTTTAATAATTCATCTGATGCATTTTGTATAGTATATGTCACAATACACACTCATTCACTTGTCTCTTTCCCTCTATTTCATTTTATTGGTACAAAAGTATTAATACAAAATTATTACTGAAGTCCAGCTAATAGTAGATACCCATGATGGTAATAATGATAATAACTGCTGTAACTCATCACTGGTTGATGAAGGAGGGTTAATATACACTGATATTAGAGATACTTCTAGCTATTCTTAAAATTGCCATAAATTTAAAAAATGAAGTTGGAATCAGCTCAAACTTGCTACACAGCATAAGTACATCAATATGTATCAGAAAATGTAATAAAAATTTGGGGTGATTTTGGAGCCATTTTTTGGAAAAAATCCAAGGCTTTGGGTAAATTTCAAATTTTCCTATTTTCTTTAAAATGGCTGTAATTTGAAAAATTAAAGTCAGAATCAGCTCAAACTCATAAGGACATCAATAAATTTATATAAACTTAACACCAATTATCAATGGCATAGTGCCAAGTCATAATCCTCACACTTCAGCACCATGGTGTCAAATCCTGACACTACAAGTTCCTTACTCCAGGATGAGTTTATTGCTTCATCTATTGCTCCTTGTTCCTTCTGTTGGTTAGTACTGTTAACCTCATTGTATGATGATTTAATATTGTCTACTCCACTTCACAGCTAGTGTTAGTTTATCACTGACAAGTGGAGAGGTTTGTGAAGGAGCTGTTGCTACTTGGACCTGTGTTGTTAATAATTCTTATGATGGGGTTTCGATAGCATGGCGTAACAATGGAGAAACTGCATATCCACTTAACACTTTAGCTCCACTGGGACCAGATAGTCCATTTAATGCTACACTCACTTCTATTAATAGCAGTGTCATCATATCAATAGCAACTGCTACAGTAACTGATATTGTGAATGGATCATTACTGGAGTGTTCTGATAGTCGCTTTAACTCTCCTTCTACAAATGTTACTCTAATTTTAAAAGGTATAATTATTAGTATTACAGTTTCGTTAGCATTACAGTTGTAAAATGGCTGCAAACAAGTGTATATGCATGTATAACAATAATTTGCAAATAATGTACAATGTGCATTTTTCAATTTATTTAAATGTACATTATTTTTAAAAATAATGTTACCTTGTGTCATAATGTACAATACTTTGGTTTTAGATCCAGAAGCTGGTAATCTAAGCTCACCTGTGTTTTATGATGATGGTATCAGGGTCTCTTGGAGTGGAGCCACTTGTTTATCATCACTTAGACTCTCAACCCATCTCTCATCAGCTTATGAAGTTGATGTGAAGAATGTAGCTGGAACAACACATTATGATTTTATTCCAGTGACTTCTGGTGACTACAGCTTTCAATTAACCAGTGTTGATTATTCTGGAAATGATATTGGCTCTATGAATAGTACATCCATTCCTTGGAAAGGTAAATGAAACAGTATGATCAGTAATTATTGTTAAAGTTTGTTTTCTTTAGAGCCTAAAATATCTGTTGATACAAATGTTAACAACAATATTGCCAACTTTACAATTAAGGTATGTGTATAACCAATCCTTGCTTTTATGAAGTTTTTAAGCTTCATTTATGTTTAAATTGGAACAATGATGATGAACGACCTCCAGTTACTAACTGTAGCATTACTTTTGATGATGTCTTGAATATGAATAATATTGTCATCTTTAGCATAACGCCAGGAGCTAAGCATTCATACAATATCACTGTTACTAATGCTGCTGGTACAGTTAATATGAATGGTGGTAAGCTAACACGTTCATATTTAGAGCAGATATTAACCTTCTTTACTAGAGTTGAGTAATGAAGTGCATAATACAACAATGAAACTCAGTGCATCTATAGGTAATGAATGATAACATCAATTTAATAATTGTCACTGAGATATTAATTATAGATCCTCTTGCAATTGCTGCTTCACCCACTGTTCTTGAGTATTAACAGCCGAACCGCACCCTACCGGAATTCCCTTTCTTTAAAGAAATTTCTTTGCACTCGTAACACCCACGCAATGCTATTCTAATGACTTTTAGAATAATAAAATTTATTATTATCTCAAAAGTATTCATGATTCTGACCTTGAAATTTTGATAGAATAAGGCAATAT
>NW_003547318.1:4759-8545 GCF_000090795.2 Amphimedon queenslandica | reverse complement strand
AGGACATGATTTACCCACCACTGCCCTGACATAAGTTATATCACAAAATAATTTTGGTGATAACTTTGAAGGTCAAATAAACACAACACAAACAACAATGTACAGTTTACACCATCAGCAAATGTAGAGAATAAGTCTAGCAACACATTTGCATCATACTGTGGCCCATGGTTAAACAACATGGACTACTAATACATGACAAGTGATAGCTAACGTAATACTGTAATTTTCATTTGTACTACAAACTTGGTACTTAGCCATATAATTCATTTTATCATGTTCATTGTGTCCCACAACCATCATTATAACACCATAAAACTAAACATTCATTGTCCCACTTACGGGTATAGAAATAATAGCTTTCTTGCTTTTCCTTTCCATTTAGCAATATCACACATGGTCCTTTTATTGCCATAGAACATAGAACTTTGACTCTCCATTAAAAGTATTTTATTTATGATCTTGAAGTAATCAAAATGATAGCATAAAGTAGCTTTAATAGTGGTCCAGTAAAGATTTCCAGCTAAAAACAAAGTACAACCTAAGTTCAGCCATTTTCTTGGGTAACACCTTTTCCGGTTGCAAAGAAAATTCTTCCGGTTTAGGGAGGGTGCAGTTCGGCTGTTAATAATATTGTCTGTTTGTTGGATATTACTGAGGATATGTTGGAAGAGACAGTGGTGCTGTCCCAGGATTTGGAGGAGTAGCTTTTGGTTGCTTTTCTTCTGCCACGATTGCTGTACAGTCAAACCTGTCTAAAACGGTCACCTTGGGACATGCATTTAGTGGCTGTCTTATGCAGGTGGCCTTTTTATAGAAATGCCTTTAATTACAGTTTAAATTATTTTGTACACATTTACTGGCCATAGAAACTATATAACAAGACTTAAAGAACTTTTAGGTACCCCTAAAGACCTAAACTGAGTGGTATATAGTATTATTTCGAAGGTATTACTTGAGATAACAATTTAACAAAAATTAATCATTATTAATGATGTAAAAATTAATTCAAAATGGGCGTGGTAATATAGGCGTGGCTATCTGGCCGCCTGTACACAGTGGTGGTCTTTATCAGTCTTGATGGAGATTAATTCTGTCGGTGACCGTTAACCATCTTTACAGAGAGACCGCTGGGACAGGTAAGTTTAGTATTACAGTCATTGTCCAAAAAATTGGGACATTAAATAGTGACCGTTTTAAAGTAGCTGGCTGTTTTAAGCAGTGACCGTTTAGATAGGTTTGACTGTACTGATGATGCTGGAGGTATCAACTACAACATGTTTTAATAGTTTTCATAATAATCATCTTTTTTATAGTAAAAGGAAAGACCACTGCTATAAATGCAGGTTTAAATAATCCAACTGTTGGAGGGGAGAAAGGAGCTGATACAACTCTTTAACTTCGTGTAACGTTAAGTCAAAAACTTTGCTGATACCACTTCTGTAGTCAGCTAAATTCACAATGTTATTTTACAAAAAATGTATTGATAAAGCTTATACTCAACAGAAGTTGTTTAACTGTCTAAATTCTAATACTTCAATAATACAAAATACAAATATATAGGAATTACTATAAGCAGAGAGTATATCAGTATATTAACAGTATATTATCAGTATATTAATAGTATATTAGAATGTCACATTGTCCATTACTGAAGTCCAGCTGATAGTAGAGACCCATGATGGTAATAATGATAATAACTGCTGTAACTCATCACTGGTTGATGAAGGAGGGTTGATATACACTGATATTAGGGATACTTCTAACACTGGACTTACATCAATATCACCCTAAAAAAGAATAATAATAATTTTAATAATAATGAAAAATATCAAAACCGATAAACTGTATAACTGGTATTTTGTAGGAGGTAAAATTGGGCAAATTCCTAATTTTTGGTGATCGGTAGATTTTAATTTGTCAAATTTGTAGCCATAGACTGCAATACGGCAGGACAAGTGGTTATCAAAACAATAAATTTATCAAAATTTCCCTCCTCAAAAATTCCCATTAATGTAGTGTTTATCTATCATTAACTATTATTGTATCAACACTGCTTGAACATATACATCAGTTGATTCAGGTATAAGAGTTGATTGTTGATACTCCATTAGTTGCTATACACACACTTCACTGTTTCTCTTATTACCTTCACTTCAATCCACAGTTTAGTCTCTCCCCCTCCATTCCCTCTAGTGTACATAATGTAATAGCAACCTAATCCCTCATCACCATAAGGAGTCACTGGAGGAATGAATGACTCAAGAGACCAGGAGAGAAGAGAATAACCTGGTAATGGCTGAAGGTGGAGTCTAGCATTAGGAGGAACTGGGGGAGAGGGAGAGAGAGAGAGAAAGAGGGGGGGAGGGAGGGAGGGAGAGGAAGAGATTAGGTACAAGGTTCAATAAGTTTAATAATGTTCTTACAGCGTCCAATGAAGGTGTAGTTTCTTGAATTGGATGAGGTTTTCTTGACACTTTCAAGAACCAGTTTAGAGGAGGCACCAGGAGGAGGCCCTGCTGGAAGGAACCAATTCCTCCTAATAATAATAATGATAATAATTAATGAAGGGTGTAGTTACTTTAGCATGTGAGATATCGGAAAGTATGATGCATTCCACAGTAAACTCCCTTGCACTGAATTTCTTTGGCTTCTTTTAGTTTAGGAACATAATCTAACAATGGAGCCATTTCCCTGTAATATGATAATAACAATAATGGCTGTAACTTGAAAAATTGAAGTCGGAATCAGCTCAAACTTGCTACTCAGCATAAGGACATCAATATGTATCAGAAAATGTAATAAAAAGTTGAGGTGATTTCAGAGCCATTTTTTGGAAAAAACCATGGGCTATAGCCTTGGGTATTTTTCAGTTTTTTGCCGTTTTCATAAAATGGCCATAACTAAAAAATTGAAGTCAGAATCAACTCAAACTTTCTACACAGCATAAGCACATCAATATGTATCAGAAAATGTAATAAAAAGTTGGGGTGATTTCGGAGCCATTTTTTGGAAAAAACCATGGACTATAGCCTTGGGTATTTTTCAGTTTTTTGCCATTTTCTTAAAATGGCCGTAACTTGAAAAATTGAAGTCGGAATCAGCTCAAACTTGCTACACAGCATAAGGACATTAATATGTATCAGAAAATGTAATAAAAAGTTGGGGTGATTTCGGAGCCATTTTTTGGAAAAAACCATGGACTATAGCCTTGGGTATTTTTCAGTTTTTTGCCATTTTCTTAAAATGGCCGTAACTTGAAAAATTGAAGTCGGAATCAGCTCAAACTTGCTACACAGCATAAGGACATCAATATGTATCAGAAAATGTAATAAAAATTTGGGGTGATTTCGGAGCCCATATACTAACCTATAGTCAAAGGTATGTATGTATATTCTAGAGAATGAAGCCCCAGGTTCTTCATGATTATTAATGTGACTGTGCTGCAGGTAGAACCTCTTTGGTCTGACTGGCTCTGCTCCGGAATAAGGGAACAATAAACCAGCAGCTGCTAAGAGGAGGGACAAGAGCCAAAACGAAGAAAGGAATAGAGAGAGATAACGCAAGAACTGCTTAGTTGAATGATAGACTATTGGAGGAATCTAAAGCAATATCAATGGAGGAATCTAAAGCAATATCAATGGAGGAAAAAGAGAGTTAAAAATAGATAATGATAATAATAGTGACAATAATTATTAATAATTAGTATATCAAAAATGATAAAACTATGGAGTTAAAACATAAATCTAAATATTTGTTGCTCAAAGTGACTGCTAATTTCGCAAA
>NW_003547318.1:2443-3608 GCF_000090795.2 Amphimedon queenslandica | reverse complement strand
TTTTTTATGCATGCAGATAACTGTATACCATTAACAGTAGCTGATGGTCCATATCCAATAACATTAACAGGAATGATAGTAACAGTGTAGTTTGTATCAGTAAGAGGTAGTCCAGTGATAGTAATATTAGTATCATTAGTATTATTAGTGTATATAATACTGTTTGATGTATTGTATACAGTAATAATGTAATACTGAATAGGAGGAACTGGTATTGTAGAATAGTCCTAAATAATATCAGTATACACAGCATGTATCAATTAATAATAAATAAGCAACATACTTGAGTGTTATTCCACCATATTGTAATAGTATCAGTTGATATCTGATCCCAACTAATATTAACAACTTGAGCTGGTACTATAAGAAATACAATGAGTGTGTGTGTGTGTGTATAGTACTTACCATTCCATATATACTGTATTAATGATGAAGGAGGTCCTTCTCTTCCAATAGTATCAATAGGAATAATAATAAATGAATAATTAGTACCAATAATAAGAGAAGGAATAGTTATATTGTTCCCAGTAGAGTTGTATTGAGAAGATGGTCCATTGCTGTCATTAACTGTAACTGTATAATAGTCTATACATTGTATGTTCTGTTGATTCTGATGCAACCAACTAATAAATATTGTATTATTATTAATTGGATGTATACTTATATTATTCACAGCCACTGGTAGATTCAGATCTATTATTATTATTATTATTGTTATTATTACATATATAATTATAATAATATCTCACTTCTTATATTAATAGTAATATTTTTGAATGGAACAGTATTTGCTCTAGCACACCCAACCAAAGATCCATTCAATGATTCATTTATTGATGGATATATACCAGTACTTGTTACTGTAGTGCCTTCCTTCTTAGTAATATTAAGAATAAAACCAGCAACAACTATACCAGATTCTGGTACTAGTTCTTGAGATACATGACCAGGTATTCTCCAGAATGCCAGTCCAGTAGTATAAGTTACACAAGTCAGTACTAGTCTATCACCAGGACACACTGGAGTATAAGATGGAGAGGTTTGAGTCAATGTTGCTGCAGATGATAGTACAATAAGATCAACCAACACAAGACACCAGTAGATATCAGTAACAGTAGCCATTAGAAGAGGAACGAGAACTGAACAGTTTATAGTATTGGAATGT
>NW_003547318.1:0-1792 GCF_000090795.2 Amphimedon queenslandica | reverse complement strand
TATATGTATTAATGAATAATGAATTAACTGTACAGACCTGATGATGGAGCATTAGTAATTGAACTAGTGGTCACTGTAGGAGTAACAGTTACACTGACTATTAATGACAACAATTGATGGGTTTTAAAAATCAACTGTTAATACCATTAACAGTAGCTGATGGTCCATATCCAATAACATTAACAGGAATGATAGTGACAGTGTAGTTAGTATCAGTAAGAGGTAGTCCAGTAATAGTAATATTAGTATCATTAGTATTATTAGTGTATATAATACTGTTTGATGTATTGTATACAGTTATAATGTAATACTGAATAGGAGGAACTGGTATAGTAGAATAATCCTAAATAATTTATTATCAATAATAATAATCTTAACATACTTCAGTGTTATTCCACCATATTGTAATAGTATCAGTTGATATCTGATCCCAACTAATATTAACAACTTGAGCTGGTACTATAAGAAATACAATGAGTGTGTGTGTGTATAGTACTTACCATTCCATATATACTGTATTAATGATGAAGGAGGTCCTTCTCTTCCAATAGTATCAATAGGAATAATAATAAATGAATAATTAGTACCAATAATAAGATCATTAATTGTTATATTAGTGTTGTTAGTAGTCCTGGATTCATTAAGTGTATTGTTACTATTAATAGTAACATTATAGTGGTCTGTACATGGATCTGACGGTGTATCCCAAATAATTAATAATCCATTATTATTAATTAGGTCAATAGTTATATTGGTAACTGCTTCTGGTATATCTAAATTATTACAATCGTAGTAACATTAGTAATATTTGATAACATACCTGTTACATTAATAATTATTGTAGTAAAAGTATTTCCAATATCATCTGAACAACCAATCATAGTTCCATTGAGTTGTACTGGTACTGATTCATTGGTAGCAGTACTTACTGTTACACCATCAACTGATGCTGCTATTATATTGTAACTATCAACTGTTATTGGATTTCCCTTTTTTTTAATTGCTCTTTCAGTACCAGAGTCTCCTCTCCAAAGCAGTGAGTCAATTCCAGGATTATCAGTTGTACAAGTGAGCACTAATCTATCACCAGGACACACATGAGTAGAGTTTGGAGGAACAGTCTGTACCAATGACGCTATATAATTTAATAGCATAGCTAGATCTAGTTTAAACTCACCAGATACAGCAAGACTGATACATCCAGTCAATATAAGACACCAGTAGATACCAGTAGTAGTAGCCATTAGTAAGAGGAATGAGAACTGAACAGTTTATACTATTGGAATGTAAACTGTTTATGATGCTAATGCTATAATCTACATTCATTGCCACACCTGCAATAACTGAGGAGTAGATCTGTTATGTGTATAAAAAATTTAAAACAGATAATAATAAATTAAGCAGATAAGAAATTAAAGATACAACCTTACCAAAATGACAAGTGTACAAACCGCATAATGAAAATTAGTAGATTACCCATTATTGCCAAACCACTTATCACTACATTAACAACATGCTGGTGCATTTGCAGCACTTGAGTGTGCTTTGTTTCATTACTTATTAATTGTCATTGTTTCATTTTAACATGCTTCTATACTCTCTTCTCCCTATCCTCCCTTCATCCCCTATTTGTTATTGTTCTATATTGTATATCCATTAGTGCATTCTCCATTAGATATTGTTTGTTTATTGAGAGTAAATGACAATAACATTGAAATAGAAGTAAGACAACAAATACAAAAATTAAGTCAATAATACTAAAATTAATGAACTGATTTTATACAAAAAAAGC
>NW_003547317.1:17929-21429 GCF_000090795.2 Amphimedon queenslandica | reverse complement strand
GGAGGAGATGGGGAATGCAGATAAACACGGACGTTGCCAACCAGGTACCCAGGGGTGACGAAAACTGCATCACCGGGCGGGAACGGTAGTTTCCAATCCCTTTCATTTACTCTACTATCTATGCCTATTCCATTGATGTTAGCAAGATATGCAAGAGTAGATAATCCTACACTTTCTGATGCATATTGGTGTACTTATACTATTTAGAAAGTTTGAACTGAAATTTTTGAGTTATGACCATTTTTTAAAATGAGCCAAATTCTCAAAATATCCTGTTACTGAATATAATACTCATTAAATGCTATAAATCAAAACCATTGCTAAATACAGTAAAAAGAGCCAGTATATTCTATTTTTACTATATGAAATTGTTAAAAATTAACTTCTTCATAAGCCACTTGTTGCTGTATGTGCAGTTCTTTCTCTCACCTTACTACAAGGTGGTTGAGATGAGGTAGCCCCTGTAATAATAATAAATAATTTACAAGTATTACCATTATCTTACTATTCTTGTTCTTTTTATACACAACATACACCAACATAGTGACACATACTGCTACTATTATTAATACACCAATAGTCAGTGATATTATTATGATAACTACAAAAATATAAATAATAATAATAATAATATTGTGTATTATATAACTAACCAGTACTAGATGAAGTTGTACCTGGTGTGCTAGTAAGTGATGGAGTATTAGTAGGAGATGGTGTATTACTGATAGGCAGAGGAGTAGTGTCTGTATAATAATGTGATGAATAATACATGTACATTAACATTATACTGAATACTAGTAGTATACTGAATACTTACCAAATGCTAGTATAAATGGTTCACTACTACCAGCCTCATTACTAAATACAATACTGATATTACACTGTTGGTTTAGTGGTACTGGTACTGATCCTGTTATATTCATTGGTTGATTAGCATATTCCACTAGTGTAGTATCAGTATATACAACACCAGTTCCATTACACTGTATAACAACACTAATATTCCCAGGGGCTTCACCAGTACATTCCAATGTAACCTGTTATTAAAAATAATGATTAACAGAAGTACATACAAAAAATATTACTGGTATATTAAAGGAAGCAGTAGCACTAGTCTCATTAAATGATATTATATCTGAACCACCTTCTCTAACTGATCTTGGTACTAAATAAATATAAAATCATTTATTCAGTAATTATTGTTTATTGTACCTCTTTGATATGAGAATGTATCATTATTAGATATTCCTTCTCCTAATTCATTAACTCCAGTTATAACATATGTATAACGATGAATAAATAAATTATTATTCACAAACTGATAACTGGTACCATATACTGATACAGTATCCACTAGACTACCAGTAATAGCATCATATATTCTTAGTATGTAATACAGTATAGATACTCTATCATCAACTGTAGGAGCAGTCCATGTTATATCAATAGTAGAACAGTTGTCAATTGAAGAGTCAATGTTAGTAACTGGTCCAAGGAAACCTAACAAAGAGAAGAAGGATTAAATCAAAAAATATACAATGTAATAGTTAATTATTACCAAATCCAAAAGAAGGTGTAGGTAGATATTCTCCTCCATTATTACTCAGTGATACATTAACAATAAATGTATTTAAATTATTAGGTACAGTTATTACTCCAGTAATCATCAGTTGATCATTAACTTGTGTTGATATACTGGCACTATCTTGTATCTCATTATTAATATTCAGTATATTAACTGTTATATTGTTAGGATGTTCACCAAAGCATAACTCACTGACCTATAAATAGAACAGATAAAAATAGTATTATGTCTATAAATAGAATAACATTCGCTATGCATGCATTTCTCATTGTGTGATGAGCTTGCAATGAATATACTTACATCAATACTGATATTCATTGATATTAGTTGTCCATCAATTACTGGTACCACTGATACAGGAGGAGTAATAAGAGGAACTGAAAGATACACTGTGAACATATACATGAAGCCATAGTAGGACTAACCTCTTTCATAATAAAAACTGATATTATTAGATGAACCTATTCCAACATCATTAATAGGAGAAACTGATACATTATTTAATATACAAGGATCAGGATTAGTAGCTGATAATATAATACTCTTGTTAGTAGTAGTAATATTCACTAATCCATTGACTATATAGTATCCAGTGATAGGTACATTATCCAGTGTATAAGGAGCTGTCCATGTTAATAATACACTGGATCCATTAATAAAGGTATAATCCAGATCAACAACACTATCCAATAGACCTGGAGGAGAAATGATAAATAATGTCACAGTCACACAGTGCTAACCTTGTATCATTAGTATTGCTGTATCACTGAACATTATTTCAGGAGGATCATCAGTACTAGCTCTACACCTCACTTCAGTATTATTATTATATTCATAAGCTATTGCTTGTAGCTCTGCTCTTCTAGTACCACCATTATTACTTGTTGTTACACTGAATCCTTTATCCGTAACATTTGTGTCAGTAGCTGATACATTATTGACTCTGAAACTAAGATCATCAGCAATAACTTCACAAGAGAAGACAACAGTAGAGTTGAGTGTTGTATTAATAGACACTGGCTGTACTGTTATATCTATAATGACACTGAATAAAATGAATAAAACAGATACAATCTACTTACTAGCACAATATACATATTGCTGCAGCAAAAGAAAGAAAATTAAATACAGCATCTTGTTTTTTAAAAAGCCTATGCCAAGGGAGTAGCTTTTGAGCTTGACTCTCTATTGAGGTAGACTGAGCTAGCAATTGCAGTCCAACATTGCAATTGTTGGCCTCGCCTACGCGAGGTATAGGTAGTTGTTGTGTCTGTCTGTCTGTCATTCATTCTGTACAACTGAAATTTGTTTTTAATAAACAATAACTTTAGCACAGCATGTTTCAAGCTCCTAGATCTTTCTTTTTGGCGTGGAAAAGTCTTTCTTAACTGTTTTGTATTGCTCAAATACAAGTGCTAGGTATAGAAGCTTCAAAGTAAGAAAATCGAGCAGTTGGGCCAAGTTCCGTTGTGTTGGCACTTTAGAGATAGATGGTAGCATTTTTCAGTAGATTAGAACATGGCCTTCAAATAATATGAACAGATTTCTCTAAATCTTACTTGATGAAGAGTTATACTTACTTGAATTTGTTGAGGTCACTCGTTTGTGCAGCGCTAGAGCAACAACTTGCTGGGTTATAGGTACTAAAGTACCTATACTATCTCAAATATACAAAGGCAGCAACTTTTTTGTCAGCAAGTTTATCATATATTGCTGATTAGTAAAGAAAAAGTGAAGCTTCTTTCTCACATGGTCTTCTTGCTGCCACTCATGAAATGCCACACCTTTCAATCTACATGCATGGGAGGGGCTGGAGCTGCTTGCATGTATGTGCTGCAGTGCTGCTACTTCTGCAGGTATTCAAGAGCAAGTGCAACTGCAGGAAGCTAGTGTTGAGCAGACTCTCTTCATGCTG
>NW_003547317.1:16767-17919 GCF_000090795.2 Amphimedon queenslandica | reverse complement strand
CAGAGGGAGGGACAGGATCAGGTATTCTTGCTTTAGTAAAAGGTAGACACCAAAGCCACATTGGACCTGTAATTAAAATAATAATTCATTAATAATAACCATTAATAACTGACCACGCCCACACACTGCTGTAATTAAACTCGTTTTAGATTCCTTTGGTTTGCCCACAGGACGACCGTATCTCTTCACTTCAACAAACGTTCTATTGCACAATACTGCTAGTATCAATATGGAGGATATACATGTACATGTACATTATGTGAATGTAATACAATGTGTGGATTATTATTATTTTTACTTGTGATATTAGCATTCCGTTAACAAAGAAAGTAAATAAAGCATCAATGATGAACAAACCAAATGTTAATAAATGTTAACCAAATGTCCATTTCTTAATTACATTTTCTGATGCATATTGATGTACTTATGCTATGTAAAAAGTTTGAGCTGAAATTTTTGAGTTATGACCATTTTTTTAAATAAGCCAAATTCTCAAATACTCTGTTTAATACTGAATGTTTACCAAATCAACACCATGCATTAGTGCAAAGGGCCAGGATATTGATTCACATAATTTTAATTTGAAGATAAAAGTATAAAATATGTTACTATATTTTTTTATAAAATTGTTAAAAATTAATTTCTTCATAAGTCACGTGTTGTTGCTGTACAGTTGTTGTTCCTCTCACCTCACCATAAGCTGGATTAACATTAATATTTAATTTATTGAATTTATTAATATCTTCATATGCTGCATTAGGTACTGTAGCTATGTGTTGAGATGAGGTAGCCCCTGTAATAATGAATAATAATGAATAAATATTACCATTATCTTACTATTCCCGTTCCTTTTATACACAACATACACAGTCACACACACTGCTGCTATTATTATTATTATTATAACAATAGTCAGTGATATTACTACTGGTACGATGATAACTATATGAATATAAATAATAATAATAATAATAATATTGTGTATTATATAACTAACCAGTACTAGATGAAGTTGTACCTGGTGTATTAGTAAGTAATGGAGTATTAGTAGGAGATGGTGTATTACTGATAGCTGGAGTAAAGTCCGTATAATAATGTGATGAATAATACATGTACATTAACATTATACTGAATACTAGTAATATACTGAAT
>NW_003547317.1:13682-15381 GCF_000090795.2 Amphimedon queenslandica | reverse complement strand
AGTGATAGGTACATTATCCAGTGTATAAGGAGCTGTCCATGTTAATAATACACTGGATCCATTAATAAAGGTATAATCCAGATCAACAACACTAGCCAATAGACCTGAAGGAGAAATGATGAATAATGTCACAGTCACAAGTGCTAACCTTGTATCATTAGTATTGCTGTATCACTGAACTCTACCTGAAGAGGTTCATCAGTAAGAGCTCTACACCTCACTTCAGTATTATTATTATGTTCATAAGCTATTGCTTGTAGCTCTGCTCTTATATTGCCAGTACCACTTGATGTTACAGTAAATCCTTTAGCCAAAACATCTGTATTAGTGGCTGGTTCATTATTAACTCTGAAACTAAGTTCATCACCAGTTCCTTCACAAGAAAAGACAACAGTAGAGTTGAGTGTTGTATTAATAGACACTGGCTGAAGCGTTATATCTATAAGGACAATAAAATGAAAAAATAAAATATCTACTTACTAGCACAATAAATGTACTGCTGCAGCAAAAGAAGGAAAATTAAATACAGCATCTAGATTTGAAATAGCCTATGCCAAGGGTGTAGCTTTTGAGTTAAGGTAGGCTGAGCAATCATTTATTAAAATTAGTTATTTAATGTTAATAAATTAATGGTCGGTTCACTAATTATTTTTAACCCATAAATTAAACAACAAATTGATTAAGAGCGATATCAGAGGGAGGGATAGGATCAGGTATTCTTGCTTTAGTAAAAGGTAGACACCAAAGCCACATTGGACCTGTAATTAAAATAATAATAAATAATTAATAATAACCATTAATAACTAACCACGCCCACACACTGCTGTAATTAAACTCATTTTAAATTCCTTTGGTTTGCCGACAGGACGACCGTATCTCTTCACTTCAACAAATGTTCTATTGCATAATACTGCTAATATCTAATGGAAGAGTCTACAAGTACATGTACATTATGTGAATGTAATGCAATGTGTGAATTATTATTAATTTTTACTTGTGATATTAGCATTCCGTTAACAAAGAAAGTAAATAAAGCATCAATGATGAACAAACCAAATGTAATAATAAATGTTAACCAAATGTCCATTTCTTAATTACATTTTCTGATGCATATTGATGTACTTATGCTATGTAAAAAGTTTGAGCTGAAATTTTTGAGTTATGACCATTTTTTTAAATAAGCCAAATTCTCAAATACCCTGTTCAATACTGAATGTTTACCAAATCAACACCATGCATTAGTGCAAAGGGCCAGGATATTGATTCACATTAATTTTAATTTGAGTTAAAAGTATAAAATATGTTATTATATTTTTTTATAAAATTGTTAAAAATTAATTTCTTCATAAGTCACGTGTTGTTGCTGTACAGTTGTTGTTCCTCTCACCTCACCATAAGCTGGATTAACATTAATATTTAATTTATTAAATTTATTAATATCTTCATATGCTGCATTAGGTACTGTACTTATGTGTTGAGATAAGGCAGCCCCTGTAATAATGAATAATAATGAATAAATATTACCATTATCTTACTATTTCTGTTCCTTTTATACACAACATACACCAACACAGTGACACACACTGCTGTTATTATTATTATTATAACAATAGTCAATGATATTACTACTGATATGATGATAACTATATAAAAATAAAATATAATAATAATAATATTTTGTATTATATAACTCACCAGT
>NW_003547317.1:10006-12291 GCF_000090795.2 Amphimedon queenslandica | reverse complement strand
TCCTCTGGTTAACATTGACAGTATCAGATGCTGGTGTTTCACCAATATAAAAGAATACAAAAGAAACTCCAGTTGCTTCACAAGTAAAGGTCACAGTTGAATTGAGACTTGTATTCAATGATACTGGCTGAGTTATAAACTCTGCAAGACTGCATTTTATAAGGAATCCAAACAGAAGTGTAAAGAGCATCTCTACAGGATATAATAGACTATTCATTGCAGGGTGTGGCTGTATGACTGCCCCCACTGCACTTCCTTTGCATCATTATATGTTATGATTTCTTTTCACTTCTGTATATAATTTTAGTGTAATCCAAATAATGAATTAGAGAGCATTGAAAATGAAATACAATACTCTAGCCTACAACTAACACTTCTGTTCACTCATTACATTCTATAAATGTTTTATTTATTGTGTTTAAAAAGTTTGTGCCAATGCTGATTACTTTTTTAGTTCAAGAAATATGCTAATTTATGAAAGTAACCATGGGCTGGCTAAGTTTATCTAGCAACAGTTTTTAAATTAGCTTAAAATTTTTAAAGCATGAGTTATTATTATGCAGGCCTTCATTAATTAATTTTAGTCACTAAAAATAAAAATGTGTTGTAAAACTTGATTCATGTGAAAAACAAATAAATTGAAAAAGTTAAAAAAATTGCTTCAATGTGAAACAAATGATTCACATGTTATCTGCTCCTGCTCTGTTTCCTCTTATTTCTTCATAAGTAGGATTAGGATTAGTAATCATTAAAGTGTTAAACTGATATGCTTCATTAGGTGCAGTAGGTACCTCTTGTTGTTGTTGTTGTTGTAATGAGGCAAACCCTGTAATTAGCAATAATGATGATACACTCACGTTTGTATGTGAATACTTACTGTTTAACTTCCTTTTGTATATAATAACAAAACAAACCGCTATTATGAGACTTACTATTAATAATATAATAACAACAGTCAGTGATGTTGCTGCGATAGCTATAGTATAACACAATAGTACATAATGTGTATCATTTATACGTCATACTAACCAATACTGACATTAAGTGTTGTTGCAACAGGTGTAGTAGTAGGGAATGCTTGTAAAATGATAGTAGTAGTGATAATATAATACTCTTGTTAGTAGTAGTAATGTTCACTGATCCATTGACTATATAGTATCCAGTGATAGGTACATTATCCAGTGTATAAGGAGCTGTCCATGTTAATAATACACTGGATCCATTAATAAAGGTATAATCCAGATCAACAACACTATCCAATAGTCCTGGAGGAGAAATGATGAATAATGTCACAGTTACAAGTGCTAACCTTGTATCATTAATATTGCTGTATTACTGAACACTATTTCAGGAGGATCATCAGTATCAGCTCTACACCTCACTTCAGTATTATTATTATGTTCATAAGCTATTGCTTGTAGCTCTGCACTTCTAGTACCACCATTACTGCTTGATATTACACTGAATCCTTTATCCAAAACATCTGTGTCAATAGCTGATACATTAACTCTGAAAGCAAGATCATCAGCAGTAACTTCACAAGAGAAGACAGCAGTAGAGTTGAGTGTTGCATTAATAGACACTGGCTGTACTGTTATATCTATGATAGCAATAAAATAAATGAAAAATAGATACAATCTACTTACTAGCACAATAAATGTACTGCTGCAGCAAAAGAAGGAAAATTAAATGCAGCATCTCGATTTTTAAAAGCCTATGCCAACTGTGTAGGTTTTGAGCTTGACTCTCTAGCTCTTCTTATTAAGGTAGACTGAGCTAGCAATTGCTTTTCTTTGCAGCCCAGCAGTGCAATTATTTATTAAAATGAGTTATTTAACCTTGATAAAATAATGACTACTGGGCATTTTTAAATTTTGACTTTCATGAAATTGCATAAAATTTTGATAATGATTCAAATCAATTCTGTAAAAATAATATCATTTACATCGTTAAAGAATCAATATACTAAAAATTATTAACCCATAAATTAAACAATGAATTGATTAAGAGCAATATCAGAGGGAGGGATAGGATCAGGTATTCTTGCTTTAGTAAAAGGTAGGCACCAAAGCCACATTGGACCTGTAATTAAAATAATAATTAATAATAACCATTAATAACTAACCACGCCCACATACTGCTGTAATTAAACTCATTTTAGACTCCTTTGGTTTGCCCACAGGACGACCGTATCTCTTCACTTCAACAAACGTTCTATTGCACAATACTGCTAATATCTAAATGGAGGATGTACATGTACATTATGTGAATGTAATACAATGTGT
>NW_003547317.1:7013-9996 GCF_000090795.2 Amphimedon queenslandica | reverse complement strand
TTGCACAATACTGCTAATATCTAAATGGAGGATGTACATGTACATTATGTGAATGTAATACAATGTGTGGGTTATTATTATTTTTACTTGTGATATTAGCATTCCATAGAAAGTAAATAAAGCATCAATGATGAACAAACCAAATGTAATAATAAATGTTAACCAAATGTCCATTTCTTAATTACATTTTCTGATGCATATTGATGTACTTATGCTATGTAAAAAGTTTGAGCTGAAATTTTTGAGTTATGACCATTTTTTTAAATAAGCCAAATTCTCAAATACTCTGTTTAATACTGAATGTTTACCAAATCAACACCATGCATTAGTGCAAAGGGCCAGGATATTGATTCACATAATTTTAATTTGAGTTAAAAGTATAAAATATGTTATTATATATTTTTATAAAATTGTTAAAAATTAATTTCTTCATAAGTCACGTGTTGTTGCTGTACAGTTGTTGTTCCTCTCACCTCACCATAAGCTGGATTAACATTAATATTTAATTTATTGAATTTATTAATATCTTCATACGCTGCATTAGGTACTGTAGCTATGTGTTGAGATGAGGTAGCCCCTGTAATAATGAATAATAATTAATAAGTATCACCATTATCTTACTATTCCTGTTCCTTTTATACACAGCATACACCAACACAGTGACAGACACTGCTATTATTATTATTATTATTATAACAATAGTCAGTGATATTACTACTGGTATAATGATGACTATATAAATATAAATAATAATAACAATGATATTGTGTATTATACAACTTACCAGTACTAGATGAAGTTATACCTGGTGTGCTAGTAAGTGATGGAGTATTAGTAGGAGATGGTGTATTACTGATAGGTAGAGTAGTAGTGTCTGTATAATAATGTGATGAATAATACATGTACATTAACATTATACTGAATACTAGTAATATACTGAATACTTACCAAATGCTAGTATAAATGGTTCATTACTACCAGCCTCATTACTAAATACAATACTGATATTACACTGTTGGTTTAGTGGTACTGGTACTGATCCTGTTATATTCATTGGTAGTCTAGCATATTGAACTAGTGTAGTATTATAATATACAACACCAGTTCCAGTACACTGTATAGTAACTGTAGCATTTTCAGGAGCTTCACCAGTACATGCCAACGTAACCTGTTATCAAAACAATAAACATAGAAGTAATAATAACATGACATTACTGGAATGATGAAGGAAGCAGTAGCACTAGTCTCATTAAATGTTATTATATTTGAAGCAGCTTCTATAACTGATCTTGGTACTAAATAAACATAAAATCATTTATTCAGTAATTATTGTTTATTGTACCTCTTTGATATGAGAATGTATCATTATTAGATATTCCTTCTCCTAATTCATTAACTCCAGTTATAACATATGTATAACGATGAATAAATAAATCATTATCCACAAACTGATAACTGGTACCATCTACTGATACAGTAGTCACTAGACTACCAGTAATAGCATCATATATTCTTAGTATGTAATACAGTATAGATACTCTATCATCAACTGTAGGAGCAGTCCATGTTATATCAATAGTAGAACAGTTGTCAATTGAAGAGTCGATGTCAGTAACTGGACCAATGATACCTAACAATAAGAGAAGTAATGAATGCATCTAGTGTTTCTTACCAAATCCAAAAGAAGGTATAGGTAGATATTCTCCTCCATTATTACTCAGTGATACATTAACAATAAATGTATTTAAATTATTAGGTACAGTTATTACTCCAGTAATCATCAGTTGATCATTAACTTGTGTTAGTATACTGGTATTGTTTATTACTGCGTTATCGGTATTCAGTATACTAACTGTTATACTATTAGGATACTCTCCTTTACATAGTGTACTGACCTATGTTTGAATGAGTGTGTGTAGTAATAACTCAAACTAATGCTATGTCAACAATAATCATTTGCTATGCATGCATTTCCTGTTAGTTTACAATTGAGCTTATAGTGAATATACTTACATTAATACTGATATTCAATGATATTAGTTGTCCATCAATTACTGGTACAACTGATACAGGAGGAGTAATGAGAGGAACTGAAAGATACACTGGGAACATATACATGAAGCCATAGTAGGACTAACCTCTTTCATAATAAAAACTGATATCATTAGATGAACCTATTCCAACATCATTAATAGGAGAAACTGATACATTATTTAATATACAAGGATCAGGATTAGTAGCTGATAATATAATACTCTTGTTAGTAGTAGTAATGTTCACTAATCCATTGACTATATAGTATCCAGTGATAGGTACATTATCCAGTGTATAAGGAGCTGTCCATGTTAATAATACACTGGATCCATTAATAAAGGTATAATCCAGATCACCAACACTATCCAATAGACCTGAGAAAGATAATTAGAAGTTTCAGTCACATACAAAAACTAACCTTGTATTGTTAAGAAGACTACATCACTAGTAACTGATGTTGATGGTAAAGTAGCAGCTATACAAGTAATGTTAGTATTGTTATTAATATCATATGCTGTAGCAGTTAAAACTGCTCTTATTACTCCACCACCTATTCCAGTAAAATCTTCATCAAATCCTCTGGCACTTATTTCATCTCTGTTAGCTGGTACACTGCCAACAAGAAAGAGCAAAATATCACCAGTGCCTTCACAAATGAAATCAACAGTTGAATTTAGTGTTACATTGATAGACACTGGCTGAACAGTTATTTCTGTAAGGAATAAGAAGTGGATTTTTAAATTACTTCTTACCTGCACTATAAATAAACTGGATTATTTGCAAGAAGAATATCTGAAGCAGCATATTTCTGTCTGCATACTGGGCGTGCCCAAACTAGCCATTAATGTATTTTTTTAATTTTTTAATGTAATTTACATAATTATTTTTACAGATTTATAATTATGTAAAATTTTAAAAAATTAAATTAAATTCTTTTAAAATTAAAATT
>NW_003547317.1:4198-7003 GCF_000090795.2 Amphimedon queenslandica | reverse complement strand
GGTAGGCACCAAAGCCACATTGGACCTGTAATTAAATAATTAATTAACAATAACTATTAATAACTAACCACGCCCACACACTGCTGTAATTAAACTCATTTTAGATTCCTTTGGTTTGCCCACAGGACGACCGTATCTCTTCACTTCAACAAATGTTCTATTGCACAATACTGCTAGTATCTAATGGAGAATGTACATGTACATGTACATTATGTGAATATAAATAATGTGAATTATTATTATTTTTTACTTGTGATATTAACATTCCGTTAACAAAGAAAGTAAATAAAGCATCAATGATGAACAAACCAAATGTTAATACTCTAAAAAATAAAATAAATAATGCATATATCTCCTAATAAATTCTCTTCTCTCTCTCTCTCCCCCTCCTCTTTCACCTGTCTAAGGTGTCATCAGGTACCTCCTTGTGTCTTCTCCAATCCCATATTAACGAGAGGCCAGCTCCTATTACTAATACCTCTAAACAAAAAATATTAACAATAAACAACAAAAATAATAATAGTGACAATAGCTTACCAGAATAACAAACAAACAAAAAGAAAAATTTGTAATTATGTATGCCGACACAGTTATTAATCCTATTATTATAAAAAGGAGCAATTAATAAAACTAGAGGGGCCACGCCTCCTTCATTAATTACCAGTGACAATGGTGGTCCATTCTACGAACACAGCGATTGCAGTGTCTAGAAATAGTAACAAATTGACATTACGTCATTATTACATCATTGATTACTTGCAGTGGTGGGCCCGTGGTGGACGATAAGACTCACATTTAGTACAAACGGTCCATTCAGTTAGCTGTAACTCAAACGGCTTCTCCTCCTATAAATAAAACACTCAAATTAGTATCCATTTTAAACTCCTCCATACTAATGCCAATTTGGGTTTTTAATGTTTCATGTGCATGTACATCAGGGTTTCCAACAAAGTATGCCAAGTGAGCTAAAAAGCATGAGTGTTTGGCTTTTTGAGTAAGTTTAAAAATTCATAAAAAATCCAAATTTAATCGGAATTAGCTCAAACTTGAAAAACAGCATGAGGACATGTATATGCATCAGGAAAAATTATTACAATGAAGAATTCTCTCCTAGTCATTTTTAGTGAAATTTGGCTGACGACCCTGTACTATAGTACAGGGACTTTGGCTCGATTTTGGAGCAACTTTGAAAATTCATAAAAAATCCAAATTTAATCGGAATCAGCTCAAACTTGAAAAACAAGATAAAAACATGTATATGTATCAGGAAAAATTATAAAAATAAATAATTCTCTTAGAGCCATTTTTGACAAAATACCCTGTACTATGTATATAACTGTACATTTATAAGATGCTTTGGGCTATGAGGGAAGCCCTGGTGTACATAATGTAACAGGTTTACCTTTTCCTTTTCCTTTTTCTTCCTCTTTTTCTTTTTATCTCTTTCCTGGCGCCGCATCTCCTCCTCCTTCTCCCTGTGCTCTTTAAAATCAATATTCAAATTCTTTTTAGTAACGTAACCTATGGATAAGCCATACCCAGTTAAATAGCAGACGACTCCCACCCACAAACCTACCGGGATTGGTGAATGATGCTCTTGTGTGAGCTATAAATGTCAACAAACAAAAGAAATGGAACACCCAACAAACAATCTTCCTACCCATGCTGGAAAAAAAGCTGAAAATATAATATTTAAAAATGATTTTTTTACCCTTCATCCTCTGCCCCGTGCTCCAGCACCACATACACTGTTACAGTGTCAGTGTATACTGTAATGAACAGTGAAAGGATGTAAGCAAAAACTCCTGAAGTATCATTGTATCTGAACATACCGCCAT
This sequence comes from Amphimedon queenslandica, assembly GCF_000090795.2. NCBI lineage: Eukaryota > Metazoa > Porifera > Demospongiae > Haplosclerida > Niphatidae > Amphimedon > Amphimedon queenslandica. The sequence goes on along the minus strand of NW_003547317.1, from coordinate 5,165 downwards.
AAGAGTAGGTGTGGCTCAGTTGCTAGATGTGGGTGTGGTTTGTTGCTATGAGAATATGGGCGTGTTCTGTTACCATGGAAACCCCACGTATCAAACAACTAGTGTTAGATTAGAATGGTGAGTTGATATTTCTTTATTTTCCTCTGCTTTACTGGTTATCGTTAGGCCGTATCTACTAGTACTGTATCATTCGGTTCCTCTAATGGAAGAAACAAGCGATCACATATCAAGAAAGCCACAGATTCATCAGTAGTGAGTAACAATACATCAACTACTGTCAGCCATTTTAATGCTGCTGTGTTATTAGGATGAGACATTGTTTGGACCTCCTGCCCGTCTCTCAATGATGACTGGAAACAGATCATGGACTGATGGAGGAGAGGATCTAACTGGAAGAAATAGTAATAATAATAATAATAACAGCAACACTGTTTTATAACGACTGACTACTTCATCTGTTCATAGGAAAGACTAAGAAAGATGATGTTATTGAAGTTATTACTAAAGACCTTGTACGGAATTTAAAGTAATAAAATAATTATTATTATTTATATTTATTTTATTTTATTTATTAAAGAGTGCCATCAACACCAGATCCATCAGGAATGTCAGTAATTTTACACCAAAAAGAATACAAACGACTCAAAGTATAAACAATAAACAGAAGGAGAGAGATAGAATTATTATTATTATTATTATTATTATTATTATTATTATTATTATTATTATTATTAATTAGACGAAGGCCCAAGTGTTAACTACTGCTGATATCAAGACGAAGCAAAGTGACATCAAAATGCTGAAGGAGCAGAAAATGGAGGAATCAAATGCGAGGAAGAAACTGATGCAGCAACTTGAAGAGAAGAGAAGAAAGAATGAGAAGCCATCAGACCTGGAAGAAGTAAGAGGAGATCAAGTTTAAATATTTTATTCTCTCTCTCTCTCTCTCTCTCTCTCTTCTCATTGT
>NW_003547317.1:2406-3742 GCF_000090795.2 Amphimedon queenslandica | reverse complement strand
CCGAGACACACAGCTGGAAGAAAAGAAAGAAATAAAAGAATCTGTCAAAGAGGAAGAAGTAATAATGGAGGAGGCCGGGTCTTGTATTATTTATTATTATTTTAGAGACGCCTTGATGATATAATGGAGGCCGAGAGATTGAGAGCAATTGAAGAACAAGAAAAGAAAGAGAGAGAGAAGAAGATACAGCGACTGCAGGGAGCAAAAGTAAGGATTATTAAATAATGATGATAGCTGGTGATAATATTGAATACTAATAATAATAGGTGATACACCAGCAAATCGATGAGAGAGAAGTTCAAAGAACATTAGACAAGGAAAGGAAAGATCAAGAGACACAGCAAATGCTAAAGTAAGTTCACATGATAGAACCATCATAACAGAATACAAGTTACAAATACAATTATTATCACATACAAAACATTGTTACTAAAATGCTCCATTATTAGGTACATGGAGAGACTCCAGCAAGAGGATTGGGAGAATCTACTGAAGAAGAAAGAAGCACAGAAGAGCCTAATGGAGGAAGTAACCAAATGCAATCATGTAAGCATTGAGAGTGTGTGCATTAATGATGTGTTTGGGTGTTTAGGAGATTGAAATGTTGAAGTCCAGAATGAAAGAGCAAGAGAAAATGGAAGATCTCAAGATAATGGAATACCTCAAAGATAAACAAGTATAATATGACCTGAGTAATTCTTATTGTTAATATTTTATTATTGTTGTGTTTGTGATAGGCAAGGGAAGAGATGCTGGCTCAAGAATTGGAAAAGCAAAAGATAGAGAAGGAGTTGGAAGTAGCCAGACTGAGGGCACAGCAGGAGAAAGCAAAAGACAAACAAGCAGAAAGAGTAAACACAAACAAGAAGAATAAAATGAGATTATTTAATATTTTATTTATTTTATTTTAGGATGCTTTGAGAGCAAAGAGGAATCAAGAGCAATTCGAGAGAGAATGGAGGAGAAAGGAGAAAGAAGAAGCACAGAAAAAGTAGCACAAAATAACTTAATTATTGTATTTGTTTTATTTATTTTATTTTTTTACTACAGAGCTGAGACAGAGAGAAATCTTTGCGATGCAAGGGAAGAGCAGGTTCGCAATAAAGAGCATTTCCTGGCAGTCCAGGCTCAGAGGGAAAGAACTGAATTTGAAAGAGTTTTAAAGTATGAGAGAAAGGGATGAGGGTAATATAATGGCTTGATTGCTTATCATTCTTAGGAGACAGCAAGAAATGATGTCACAAGATGAAAGACAGAAACAAGAAATGGAAGAGAGGAGAAGAAAACATGCAGCAGATGTCAGAAAACAAGTAATTATAATTTATTTATTTTTACT
>NW_003547317.1:0-1392 GCF_000090795.2 Amphimedon queenslandica | reverse complement strand
CGTATCAACAATTTTAATGCTGACAACTCACAATGTATAGATGTAGTTGAACTAGTATGACCAGTTGTACTGGTACTGATAGGACTCGCTGTACTACTGGTTGAACTGGTCATACTGGTAATACTGGTTATACTACTAGTGAACTCCATTGAAGAATAAGGAAATGAAGATGAAGATGAAAAAACTACAAGAGAGAGAGGGAGAGAGAAAGAGAAGGGTAATATGTACAGAATGGTGGTGACTGCTTACTTGGTACAGTAAAAGTTGTATTATATAAATTATTGTTAATTCCAATGTCATTAAAAGCTCCTATGGTCAAGTATAGTTCATAATCACCACTTCCTCCAAGTAATTCTAATAGTTGAGCATATTGTGTCACTATTAGTCCATTAAGTGATCTTGTGGCATTAACAATAGGCGAGCCAAATGAGACTGTGTTACCATAGTTACTGTTGCTATAGTTACTTGTTATATTAAACGTAAGACCAGAAGCAGGAGCAGATCCATTATCAGTGACTGAAGCATCAATTAATAAATTATTATTATTAATTGAAATATTGACCTCATTAATAACTACTGATGGAGGACCTAAGGTAATGAATAAATTAATTTTAAAAATATCTTTAACATCACTCCTAAATGTAATTCTGATACATATTGATGTCTTTATGCTATATAAAAAGTTTGAGCTGATTCCAATTTCAATTTTTCAAGTTATAGCCATTATTATAAAAATGCCAAAAATACCCAAGGCTATAGCCCATGGTTTTTTCCACAAAAATGGCTCCAAAATCACCCCTAATTTTTATTACATTTTCTGATACATATTGATGTACTTATGCTGTGTAGAAAGTTTGAGCCGATTCCGAGTTCAAATTTCTGAGTTACAGCCATTTTTTAAAATGAGCCGATTTCTGAAAATTTCCCTGTACTATAGCCCATGGTTTTTTCCGAAAAATGGCTCCAAAATCACCCCCAAATTTTATTACATTTTCTGATACATATTGATGTACTTATACTGTGTAGAAAGTCTGAGCTGATTCCGAGCTCAAATTTCTGAGTTATGGCTAGTCAAAGTTTGGCTTTAGTCACCATTCAACCATTAAAAAATTTGGCCCCAAAAACTCCCATTACTATACTACTGCCATACCTCCAATAAAAATCCAATATGTTACACTAGTGGTATTGTACTCCCCAGCTGCTGTACAAGTGTAGTTCCCCCCATTATCAATAGTAGCATTTGTTACAATAAACTGACCAGACGACTCATCAATAGTAACTATTGTATTATTACTGTTCGGACCAGCTGCTGTTGAATAGTTCAACGAGAGATTATAATAATTGGGATTAGCCAATATCACTTGGCACTCAATAGTAACGCTAGAACCAATA
>NW_003547316.1:17267-21515 GCF_000090795.2 Amphimedon queenslandica | reverse complement strand
TAATAATAATAACAATAATAATAATAATAATAATAATAAATTTATAAAAATTATAATAATAATAATAATAACAACATTCCTTTCTCACTCTCAAAATAATAATAACAATAATAATAATAATAATAATAATAATAATAATAAATAATAATAATAATGACAATAATAATAATATTCCTTTCTCATACTGATAATAATAACAACAATAACAATAATAATAATAATAATAATTATTATTATTGTTATAGTAATAACAATAATAATAATAATAATAATAATAATAAAATGAACCATGCGATCAAAATGGAGATGGAATGGTGATGCATGTGTGTGGTAAAGATTTCTACTAGAGTAGAGAATAACGGCATATAAAGTACATCAAATTTGGTGTGGTGCCCAATTGGAGTCTTATTGTACAGCAGAATAAGTCAAGTTGTAATTGAGCTGCTGAGAAAATGTCTTCTTCAGGAAGTCTTCAGAGAACCAGGTGGACTAAGGCCATGAATGTAGCAGCAATGGAATGTTATTACTTATCTAATCCTGTGGATAATAATGGCAGGTCAGTTAGGGGGTACAGAAAAAGGATGTATGAGAGTTGGAAGGTCAGAGGAGGTCATATCTGAGCAAAGGTTGTGTGATCAATTGAGAGCTATTAGGAAGAATGGTTGGTTAAGTCAAGTAGAAATTGAAAAGATTAGGAGGAAAGTAACAGAAGATGTGGGTGAAGAATCTAGAAATAGTGTGGACAGGAGTGTTAGTGTTGAGGAAAGTGGTAATGTCAGTCTGGAAGAAGAAGGGTTGTTCATTGATGTGGTTGATGGGCCTAGGAGGTGAAAAGTCTTTGTGAGGAAATAGTGAAGGTATATGATGAGCTGGGAGACGGGAGTGAAAAGTATAAGTTTGCTTTCAAAACTGTCGCTAGGAAAAAGTTGTCCAAGGAAACATCTACAGTAAATGAGGCATTGACATACATGTAGATCGGAACAAATACAATTAGTGAGACGAATAGGCTAGCATATGCAGTTAGTGTCTTTATTGCAAGAAAGTTGGGTTTAAAAAATCAGCTGGTGCCGAATGGTGATGGTGGGAAGAAACGGGAACAACCTTGTTGGAAGAGGAGGCTTGAGTGGCAAATTATTGCTCTACGAAGAAATATAAGTATATTAGACCAGAAGTTAAAGGGAGCTTTAAAGAAAGAGTGGAAATATAGGGATTTGGTTAGGAGGCTTGGTATTAAGAAGAAGGGAGTGAAAGCTGTGATGGAGGAGTTGAAGCAGAGGCTAAATGCAAAAGCGATGAAGGTTAAACGGTATGAACAGAGGATTAAGCAGCATCAGCAGAACCGATTGTTTCGAGTGGATCAGAAGAGATTTTATCAACGGATTTATCCATTGGGAGTTGTGTGGAAAGTTTCGGATGGAAAGAGCTAGTGATTGGTATGAGCATAAGCCTGAAGGAGTGGTGGAGAATGATGTTGTGAAGATACTGTGGGATTTTATGATACAATGTGATAGGATGGTAGAGCATAGGAAGCCAGATATTGTTGTTGTGGAGAAGTCAGAGAAGAGTTGTTTTGTTATAGATGTTGCTGTACCGGGTGATGCTAGAGTTGAGACCAAGGAGAAAGAAAAAGTGGAGAAGTACCAGGAGTTGAAGAAAGTGGAAGTGATACTGATAGTTGTTGGAGCATTGGGAGCGGTGTCAATGAAGATTAGTGAATGAATCAAGAGAGCAGATGTGAAGTTAAAGATCGAATACTTAAAGAAAACAGCATTTTTGGGGACTGCAAGAATCTTAAGGAGACATTTAAGCATGAGATTTATAACATAGTCTATTTGTTATAGACCGATATTGTACATATACCAACTTAGTGTTGTGTGATTACATTAACATAATAATAATAATAATAATAATAATAATAATAATAATAATAATAATAATAATAATAATAATAATCCTTTCTAACTCTCATAATAATAATGATAATAATAATAATAATAATTATTATTATTATTATTATTATTATTATTATAATGATAATAATAATAATATTCCTTTCTCACTCACATAATAATAATGATGATAATAATAATAATAATAGTAAATAATAATAACAATAATAATAATGATAATAATAATAATATTCCTTTCTCCCTCACATAATAATAATAACAACAACAATAATAATAATAATGATAATAACAATAATAATAATAATAATCCTTTCTAACTCTCATAATAATAATAATAATAATAATAATAATAATAATAATATTGATAATGATAATAATATTTCTTTTCACTCACATAATAATAACAACAATAATAATAATAATAATGATAATAATAATAATAATAATAATAATAATAATAATAATAAATAATAATAATAAATAATAATAATGATAATAATAATAATAATAATAATAATAATAATAAATAATAATAATAATAATAATAATAATAATAATGATAATAATAATAATATTCCTTTCTCACTCACATAATAATAATAACAACAATAATAATAACAAGAGTGGTTAATTATATAGGGAGAGTGTCTAACCTACCTATATTCTGTGATACCACAGCGCGTATGTTTAAATGTTTTTTGCAAGTATACAGAGTTAATCTCAGTAATTTTCAAATTTATGGTTGTGGCTGATAAAATGGCACTTGAAGCATGCAGGCAACTTTAAGACTTATATCTCCACTCTGAGGATCATGTAGTGCAAGAAACAAGCAGGAGCAGACGGGAATATGTTCTTTTAATGGTTGGCTCTTTCTTATTTGCAGCCTTCTGACTTGGAATCAGTATAAGGACGCAAGAATGGCTACTTGGCGCTAATAACCATGCTATGAAAACTTACGCACTGTGGTATCATAGATTATAGGCAGGTTAGACACACTCCCATTGTGTACTTATTATTAGTGTAACTTACCTTAATAGTGTAGCATAGTGTCCTTTACAGTTATTCAGTTGTGTTGCTTGATGTGTTAGCAGTATCTAATTGTATACAAGAAATGGTAATGTGTATTGTGTTCTTATTATTAGTATAACTTACCTTAATAGTGTAGCATAGTTCCCGCCTCATCCACTAGGTACATGTATGTAACCTGCGTAGGGAATGCTTCACAAACAAGCCACATTTCCTCGGTGTTAAGAAGTAGATGGGACCAGGCTGCAATGGATCACTGGGGTAATGCACCTGCATTTATTAATTTTAGGATGAAGATGTGTAAGGATAATAACTGATTTACTTGTTGTGCATAGTCAAAGCTAGAGTGAACTTCGACCTCCAAGTGGTTCACTGGCCTTTCGATGGCTAAGTCCAGCTTTTTGATGGCATCTTTAGTCCTCTTCAACACTTCCCTGAAGTAATCTCTCTCCCGCCTTACAAGATAAATATGCTCCTTTGCAGCTACTATTGCCTATGAAAACATCAAACATTTTAGATATTACTACCACATTAAGCAATACAACTGTGTAACAGTAATGGACACTATGCTACTCTATTAAGGTAAGTTATACTAATAATAAGAACACAATACACATTACCATTTCTAGTATACAATTAGATACTCCTAACACATCAAGCAATACAACTGAATAACAGTAAAGGACACTATGCTACTCTATTAAGGCCTTAGTTTCCTTCCATAGTAATGGGTATTCAGCTTTGAAAATTCTTTAAAAATTTAGTAGCATTAGCTGATCATTTTGACGTAACGTAAGTAGATCTATATACACCAGGAAATGTAATATTGCATGTAACTAAAAATCACAAAATTTCATGACAATTATACAAACAAATTATATTTGAGTATATGTATTATACCCGATATGGTGTACATGGGAATTGTGGGGTTACACACCCTACATGGTGTACAAACACTGTACACGCATGGGTATTACTTAAATTAAAAGTCAGTGGACTATAGATAGTACAGCATCCACACTTAGTATATGGTTTTTCAAAAATCATACATACTACCACGCAATATTATTTTGAGAACAAATATTAACCCCCTGGCAAACATAATTGTAAAACTGTCTATTAACTTTCAAAATTTACCTCAGTATCAAACTCAGAAAGGCTACTGTTGATGCAATGAAGAATAGAAATATAAGAATTTATATTAATAATGCATTTTGTTTATAAAAAATTCTACGATAGAAAAATTTCTACCTAGCATAACTAAGCCTCTACTTAAAGTCCTTTCATAGAACATCTGATAAAAATATGACAA
>NW_003547316.1:11711-17018 GCF_000090795.2 Amphimedon queenslandica | reverse complement strand
GGTTACTAGTACCACTTATGAATGTTGGTGAAGAATTCCAATTGGCAGACATTTCAGATAAATCTGTCAATTAACAGTGCAAGTAAAACCCAATTTATGCACTATTAATATTAAGGTAATTGATATTAAAAGTCAGTGGACTATAGAGAGTACAGCATCCACGCTTTGCAAGTTTCATTGCTCAGTTAGAGTTTAATAAATCACATAAACTGTATACTATCACAAAATATTATCTCGAGAACAAATATTAACCTCCTGGAATATTATTGTAAAACTGTCCACTAACTTTGTGAATGCATCGAACAGAAATAATATTAATGATGTAAAAGGTACATGCATATGTTAATGCATGAAAAATTCTACAACAGAAAAATTTCCTACCTACTATAACTAAGCAAAGTCATTTAATACAGGAGCTTTTCCATATTTGCTGCTAAAAAAGTAACAAAAAACAAACCTAATGCTGGAAAGACAACAGCCATTTATTCATGACTATGTGGATGATACTATTATAATAAAATTTGTACGTGGATCTTCATCTGGCTGGTAACCAAAGTGTACACGTACCATTAAAAGTGCAAAAACAAACCCAATTTATGCACTATTAATACTAAATATGGCGTCAAGTCTTCAAAGATATACAAAATGTGTTATTATTTTTGTAATGCGCAGTGAATTTTCAATTAACAAAATAAAAAAAGAAATATATCTTTGCTATAGCCTTGGACAAAAAAGTCTCGCAAAGTTCAAAAACTAAAACAATCATAATTGTACACTAATTCTTACAAATCAAAATTACATGAATCTATTAGAATATTGCCACAAGAGGTTATAGAGTACAAATTTTTACATTGGGTACTTCAAACTACAGTAGAGGCTCCCTACATGTACATGTATGTCTGTCAGTACATGTATATAGTAATTAACTTATGCAACAAAATAACTTACGTGGTGAATGCATAAAACATGTATTCACAAGCATGCACTTCGAGTCAGAAATTGATTACACAATACAGATCTGATTTTTAAAATTACATGTAGCATATTAATTATTAATTAGAATAACAATTTTTCTTACCTTCCATATTGATCCCCAATGATGTCCCATGTGTGAATCTGAGTCAAAAGAGTAGCATAACCAAGAGGAGATGGAGGGAACGAAGACGAAGGAAAACAGGTGGCGGAAGTCAGTCAGTGATAATGCAGCCAATAGCATAGAGCCTGATGTTGACATAATAGCAAATGTCAATATTAATCAACTAATTAACTATTATTAATAACTAACCATCATCTCTATCGTCAAACATGCCAGGAAGAATACTAGAAATAAATATATATTAAACCCAATAAATAAATAATTATTAATGGTGACCCGATATGAGAAAACCGGGATTTTGGTAAAATCAGTTTTTGGTACTCACAGATAGAGAAAAAAATTCCTTTCCAGCAATATCCAGTTTATGACAATGCACAATAAAATTTGGAAGTTAGGGATGCTGTTTTGACGATTGCTCTGGAATACTAGTACAGAGAAAAGCCATTTTAAGTTATTTTCAATGTTTCCGTGTCATGCCCGTTCACGTAGTAAATGAAACCACGCCCACCACGTAAAACCACACCCAAATCAATTAATAAACGGGGAATGAAGAAAGAAGCACTTTTGACTTGCTTTTCACAGCATTTGAACTATCATTTCTTGTATAATGGACATCGTAAGAGTTGTCTAAAGCCCTGCCATTCATGGTGGCTTCAAATATTAGTAAGTTTTTTCATTACCAAGTTACAGAGTATTATTATTACGTCTTGTAGTGCTAAAAGTCCTAATTATGGCGCTGACTGTTTTAAACACGGATCATCCCCATACTTCATTCAAATCCAGCCATCGCTTTTTACAGGTAATAAATATATTATTTTTATTTAGAAGTATAATTAAGTTCTTTACATGTAACGTTAAAATAGTTTATTGTCTTTGCACTTGTGGATGAATCCTATGAAAAATTTGTTGTTATTGTTATGTTTAATGATGTTTCTTTCTCTTACTGTTGTAGCAGGGCCTCCTCTTCCTCTTTGGCCTCTTCCTTGGCCACCTCCCTCTCTTCCATGGCCACCTCCCCTGCTTCCTTAGCCACCTCCCCCTCTTCCTTGGCCAGCTGCCCCTCTTTTTTGGCCTCCTCCTCCTCCTTGGCCACCTCCTCCTCCTTGGCCACCTCCTCTTCCTGCTCCTCTCCCGCCACCTCGTCAATGCTTCCCTTTACCCCTATGTTGTCTCCTTTTCTTCTAACAACAAAAAGAGATTAAGGTAAGTTATACTAATAATAAGAACACAATACACATTAACATCTTTTAAATACCATTTGATACTATTAACACATGAAGGAATAGTACTGTATGTTCATGTAGTATCATTATTCTTGAAAGTAATATGAAAATAAGTTAACTAAAGACAAAGTTACTCACTAAGAGATAGCATTTTACAGGCAAGAATAATTACATTGTTAATAATAATAAATGTACCTCAGACTGATGCTCAATCTCACACCCAGCATTCCTTAAAATTGCAGTGCTGTTCTTCTTGCACGCCCAGCATAAGTCCGTCATTGGCTTGATGCTGTAAATGTGGGGAACATACTTTCTCCATATTCTTTTAAAGGAACTTTCACTGAGAGCATGTTCCCTACCAGCATCAGCATACTGCTGTTAAACCATGCGTCGGGACACACTGGACGGCAACAGCTTAGCCTTCCCATAATCCCTCACTCCAGGTATCCTCCCAGGTAGTAAAATGGCGTAGTCTTCAGCATAGTTCTCCAAAAATGCTACCACATCTTAAACGCCTTCCACAGAAAGAGCATGACAAGGAATGCAACCAGTGTTCCCATGAACCCTTCATTAAAAATTTTAATTACTCTCCTTTGGATTATTCTTATTATTTTTACCTAGGTTTTATTCCATTTTGAAGGAAATGCCTCCTCAAGTTCTTGTAAGTACCATTTCTGATACTGTATACGAACAAGAAGAGCTTCTTACATATCTATTTTTAAAAGATAAGAAATAACTTATTGTTGTAGATATTTTTGTTCAATACTTTCTTTCCCCTGTATTCATACTCAGTCCTATTCCTCTCAACTGTTTCACAAGATGTTGAAGACATCAGGTGTCCAAGAATAGTCATCTCCAGTTGGTCCTTTGTCAGTTCATACAAATCCCAGTGTACTCTCATCAGATCATCCTTCTCAAACTGTGTGTGACACTTCTTTGCACAACACCCACTAGAGTATAATGCCTCAATTTCCTCCCTCTCTCTTAAATCCACAGCTGTCTCATCCAGCTCTAGATCCTCTGGCTCCACAACTATGGTGTTGCTAGTTGCATGAGTGATGAGTGGTTCTTCATCATCATACTCCTCTTCCTGCTGCTCCAGGTGCTGTGAAAGCTCCTGCTGTGATGTGAAGTGCAGCTGCTCCGGGGTTGTTACCAAGAGCCCATCACATTCATCTTCACCATCACCGCTTTCACAGTCCGAATATCCTATAGCATAATAATATATAGTTGCTTTATTTATTTTGCTGTTATGTATATCAGTTGTTTTTGACTTTGTATAAACAAGTAAAACAATATTTATTACTAATAATTATAGTATAGCTTACCTTGGCTCTGCGTAGGGGAGTAAAAGTATTCTCCTAGCTGAGTTTGAAGAGTAGAATCCTGTGTTAAGAAGCTTCGCTATTTCCTCCGCAGACATCCTCAAAACTGCTAACAGTACTGTAGAATGGACCTTTTGCACTTAATAGTGATGTTCGATACCAAAGTACTCGATACTACCCAGGATCGAAAAGGTATCGAAAGCAATTCCAGTATCGAAACATTCGATTCCAACTACAGCCACACCCACTTAACTACAATAATAGTTAATAAACTACTAGTTAATTTTAAAATTAAAATGTAAATATTTTTTATTTAAAAAATGAACATTAAGAATAATAGATAATCCTTCTCCGGTTGCTCTCTGAACTTTCTCAGTCTTTCTGGATTGTTGTTTGAATCTTTGAGATGGTGAAAAAGTGAGGAAGTGAACAATGAAGCCTGTTTTTAGTGTTCATGGTCAATTCTGGCTGGAAGCACCTCTAGACTTTGACCTTATCTGGTACTCGGAATCGTACTCGATACCATCGATACTCTGAGAAAAAGTACTCGGAATCGAACCGAATTCATTTTTTCCGGTATCGAACATCACTAGGACCTACGCTAGGACTTAAGCCTAAGCGATTCTAATTAACGCGCACCCAAAGTGGTGGTAAAATGGCGGATTTTTGGAGGAAAGACAGGCTGAACAATCTTCTCTTTTATCCAGCCATTCTAGCTGTGAGAACCACTTTGAGCTGTCAAATTAGCGTTGCCGTGGTACATACAACACCCGCCCACGCAATGACCTTGCCTTGGTTCCGTAAATGGAGGACGCCTTTCTCAAAGAATGCCTTCTAACTCGAGAAATACATGGAGTTTTGGGGAGATCTTGGCATCAGTAGGTAGGTATTGACTTATATAACACATATATGAAATTTTAAAAATAATCTTATCATATTTTTGGCCATATCTCATTTTCATTAACAAAGTTATCTAACCCCCTAATCATGATTTCAGCAGTTTCCAGTGCTTTAAGGAGTGATCAGAAGTCGTCAGTAGTAGTAGTATGCTTGAAATTATCTTGACCCCAGCTGTATTTTACAAAAATGAAAGAAAACACCCTTTTTACCACCTTAAAAAGGGGTGTGGCCAAAATTATGGTGCAATTTACCATAGATAATAGAGTATGTAGGGATTGGAAACGGGCCGTAGCAACAGGAAAATGCTAGTTGATAGTACCGTAAATAATTTTTCTAATTACTCGTATGTAAAATTAAAATGGCTGAAAGTTGAAAAAGGTAAGCAAACTTCTCAGGTGGTTTTTTGTTGCATAAAGTCTTATTTTGTATAGGTAACCCTTCAATAATGTTGAGAGACATTTTTCCTGTTTGCCCAAGCTGTCTGCTGTAGCAATGTATCTGTTTGCAGTTTAAATTCAGTGTTTTATGAATTAGCAATCATTATTGATCACATTTACTATATTTAGTTCTATATTTTGACTTGTACAACCTATTGAATAGAAATGGTGTTGGCGACCTCTGGTGTGTTCTAAGCATTACGATGGTGTGATAGTTAATGTCATAGACCCTTTGGTTTTTATGTTAAGGGTACAAAACAAACCTCTCAAACTAATCAGTAAATCTATTGTTACACGAAGACGCAATCATATTTCCAAACGAAACA
>NW_003547316.1:3914-11678 GCF_000090795.2 Amphimedon queenslandica | reverse complement strand
CCAAAGATATTAGAGTTCAGGGATAGGAAACTTCCGATTGCAGTTTTATTATTCCCATTGAGTTTATATTGTAGCCTAGCAACGGGATAATTCTGATGCTCCCTTCCCTTTTTACACAGCCCAAAAATTAGGCAATTTGCTGTCTGAGCTGATATTTTCTACTGTCTCTACCTGATAAAAGCCTTTTTCGAAGATTTTATGTTGCGTTATTATTGCTCTAGAATAGTGCTTCAATAAAAACTGTGATAGACTAGTGTGTCTACTTTACAAAACATCACATCTTCATGAAAATGATGGCAAAATTTTTGTTTTGCATTTCGACATCTGTATCTCAAACACATTTCTAAATACATCATGATAAGCAAGGTAGACCAATTCTACAAGCCGTCCTCCAGGTCTTCCGCCTCGAAGCAGTCCTGTGCGTCACTTTGGTGGTGTTTTACACACAAATAAAGCAAATTTGCTGTGTTTTGCTTCTAAACGCCTATCTCAAAAACTGGACGTTCTAGTGCCTAAAGGGCCCCATCAACAGAAAGTCTATAACCTATCCCGGGTCTTCCACCCATTAGCAGTTGTTTTAAAATACTCTTAGTACCTCAAAAAAAATTTTGTTTGAGACACATGAAATAAAGTGATGCATTACCAACATTCTAATTTTGAGGAGCCAAATGATAAAATAAACATGAGATAGCTAAAATAAAGGAAGAATATAGACATGGCTCCATTGCAAGTTCATTGGCCTCGCCTACGCGAGGTATAGGTAGTTGTTGTGTGTCTGTCATTCATTTATTCATTCATTCTGTACAACTGAAATTTGTTTTTAATAAACAATAACTTTAGCACAGCGTGTTCTAAGCTCCTAGATCTTTCTTTTTGATGTGCAAAAGTCTTTCTTAACTGTTTTGTGTTGCTCAAATACAAGTGCTAGGTACAGAAGCTTCAAGAAAGGAAAATCGAGTATTTGGGCCAAGTTCCGTTGTGTTGGCACTTTAGAGATAGCTGGTAGCATTTTTCAGTAGATTAGAACATGGCTTTCAACAATTATGAACAGATTTCTCTAAATCTTACTTGATGAAGAGTTATACTTACTTGAAATTGTTGAGGTCACTCGTTTGTGCAGCGCTAGAGCAACAACTTCCTGGGTTATAGGTACTAAAGTACCTATACTATCTCAAATATACAAAGGCAGCAACTTTTTTTGTCAGCAAGTTTATCATATATTGCTGATTAGTAAAGAAAAAGTGAAGCTTCTTTCTCACATGGTCTTCTTGCTGCCACTCATGGAATGCCACACCTTTCAATCTACATGCATGGGAGGGGCTGGAGCTGCTTGCATATATCATAGATAATAGAGTAAATGAAAGGGATTGGAAACGGGTGTGTGGGTGTAGCCCAACCTCCATTCATTTGTATTGTTATACTATTTAGCATACAGAGGTGGGTTGGGATTTTTTCACTATTTTCACGCTACTTTTCCTTCTTTCAGGAGCAATATCTGGCAAAGGACTGTTCTCATTTAAGTGAAACTGATGCATCAAGAAGCTTAATGTTTCCACTCAACACTACTGTTATCTATTGAACTGAAAATGTTAAAGTTTTAATGACACAGCCCATTTTTACTCTTAAAATGCCATTTATTTCATTATTCTCCCTTTTCTCAAAACATGCTAAAGTAAAACTGGAAACCGTTATAATCATATGAAAGAGCTTACACTTTCCAAAGTAATTATACAGGTTAGAGTTAGAATCTATGAAGTATGAGTTTGTTACAAGACCTAAAGTATACCGAAAATAGTTGATTTTGTTGTACCTATAACTGATAGCAACATAGCTTTACAGAGACAAAAAACTTGCTGTAGGTTGCTGTAAAAATTATTTGTGCAATAGGCTATAAATTATAAGCAAGCGCTATCCTGGAGCAACACAAGTTTCCTTCAAAATCCTTCCAGAGCAACTTCAGCAACGGAGGAGATGGCAAAACACTGATGGTTGTCACGTGGTAACCCAACTAGCATTTCCTGTTGCTACGCCCCGTTTCCAATCCCTTTCATTTACTCTAATATCTATGCATATATGTGCTGCAGTGCTGCTACTTCTGCAGGTATTCAAGAGCAAGTGCAACTGTAGGAAGCTAGTGTTGAGCAGACTCTCTTCATGCTGATAATCAAACAGTTATTAAAGTGCGGGCATGCACCATAGCAGCTATAGGGGCGAGGCCATGCACCGTAGGTGTCTCATTTTCAAGTTGATACAGTGGACCTGAACTGACTAAAAGACAATGAGAAAGACCTGCAACATCACAGACTAGCCACCATTGCTCAGTGTAAAAATGAAATTTACTGACAATTAGAAAGAATTAATACGGTATGGGGAAGGTAGCTTGATTTCCCATGAAAGGAAGTTTCCTATCCCTGTAACTCTAATATCTATGAATTTACGCACCCTCCTTTTCTAATTCCTTAATACGCCAGTGATATGAATACACAGTAAATTGCACGTGGGTGCAGGCCCCACCAACGTGGCTGACTGGTTGGAAACAAACTGCTCTGGCTGTATCTCTGAGAGTCCTCTCAAACCATTTTTTTTATCTTTGCTTTAGAAAACCGAAGACAAATGCAAAGCCCAACATACACTTGTTACAAAATGTTGCAACTTGTTGCATGCAACGCAGTTTCAATGGAGCTTGCAACATTTTGTTTGCAACAAATGTTACATAGTTTATGTTGGGCTTAAGGTATCTTGTATAAACATAACTCTTCTTCTAATCCAAACAAAGAATTTCACTCCGACAATGATAGTATATGCTCTGACAACATCTCAGATGCTTGTAGGAGTAAAAGATCATCACGGATTGACAGCAGTAACTCGTTTGAAGTCAAAGCATTATTATTATTTGTATAAAGAACGAAATAAACGCACACTATAAGTTTTTCTTTGCTATAATTTATATCAGGGGCGTATCTAAGGGTGGGCCTGGGTGGGCCTGTGCCTGACCAACTCAGCAGACCAAAAAATTTTTTTCTTTTGTATATTAGTCCTTTTAAAAATATTGCTCCCTTTATTATGATAGCAACGAGATAAGACTAGCATAGCTAATAGTTTTAGCCAGTGTAAATATAATGATGACATGGTAGAGACTTCCATAGCTCCATTTCGGCAATTGGGCTGCCATTTTTTAAATAATAACTACTACGAACCAATCAGTTATTAGACTATTCACATTAATTATTAAAGTAATCGAGTTTAAAATGGCTAAGAAACTCTGCTGAGTCTGTTTGAATGTCTTCTCAAGGCCAGTACTACTACTAATGAAGAAAGTATAAGCACTGAAGTGCATATCTTAGCTTAATTAAAGTAATAATCGTAGTATTTAATTGACCACCCCCATCATGAATATTAATTAGCTTTAAAAAATTTTCGCGGCACACTTCGCGCGCTGCATATTTTTTCTTTGTGCCCAGCCAACTCTCAGAGCTTAGATACGCCCCTGATTTATATACTTGTAAAAATTAACCTATGGTGAAAGTATACAGTGTTATTGAGTATAATAATGTTACCAGAAGATGACTGGAGGCTTCCACTAAGCAGAACTAACAAATAAGTAAGAAAACAGGCTGGAAAAGAACCAAGAACACAACCAACACAAAATAAATGATTTTACAGACCACACCCACTACTGTAAGTGCCCACGCCCTAAACGATTCACTAGCATTTTATTGCAGTTTTTGTAAAAATGATACAAAACGGAAATGGTACCGACAGTTTCGATGTACCATTGTTCTACAGAACAAAAATGTGAACTTTTTTATGACTTCTACTGTAAATGCATGTGATTTATTTTTTGCCACTTTGTGTGATCATGCAAGTACTACATATATATATATATAGATAACTTACTTCAACTTTAATTTAATAGCAAAGTCTATACTACAGGGCGAATGCGTGAGCAGAGGAAGAAGAATGGTTAAGGAAAAAGGAATTAAGTTCCATAATTGTATTGTGTTTACGTTTGTATGTTAGTTTAATGGTTGAATTTGACTTTGAATGAAATTGATAATTTAGTTTTAAATTTTGTAATTTGTGAATGATGTCATCTGTTTAGATCTTACATTACGTATTTCACTGTTTTGTATTTACATGTAGGAAACCAGCCTCACTATCAACCACTATATTAACAGAAAGTCACACATGAATCTACCCTCAGGTCAATAAGTACGCCTTACATGGGCAATAAGTTTCTACTTTGAATGTACTCTTGGTTATTCAACACCAACAATATCCTAATCACCAGACGCAGGGTCCATCATCAGTGGTTAGTTAATGTATGCACGTATCTAATGTAACTGTTATACATACACACACGTTCAGTTGCTATTGCAGCACCAATGACTGGTACATTATTAATTAAATATTTTAATAACTTAATAATATTTAATAATAATTGATAATATTAATAATAATTTAAAAATATTTAAATAATTTAATATTATTAATTAAATATTTTAATAACTCAATAATATTTTAATAATTTAATATTTTCTATAGAAGCAAAAATACTGTGTAATGAAAATAAAGAAAAATATGTAAACCACAAGGAGCAGCAATGACATAAAACAGCTAAAAGCTTTAATAAACCCTCTAACACTGCTAATTGACATATAATAATTATTATTACTGCATGTACGTTATGCAATATGTGACATAACCATGTCAAAGCATCAGCATGTTTGCACATGTCAAATTCACATTGACGACATATCAGTTTGCTTTTTATCCTCTCCATCAATTGGCTTGGCTCTCTGTTGTCCTATTCAGTAATACAAAAAAATATGCTACCTGTCTGGCAAGTGTTATAGACATACATGTACATGTACAACACCAGCCAGAAAAGTGGTTGAGGGCATCACTTTTCTCAAAGTTGTTATATGCACATCACACCAGCCAGACTGGTAGATATCTAATTTATACTCCCATGCCCTACTCTTATCTAAGGCTTCATTGATTTACTTGTGAAATTGCACTTTGTCAAAGTGAGTAACAGTACTACTGTGCTTTGCAGGATGCTTGACCCTGCAAGCTCTTTAATCACAGGACTTTCACCATACCTGTAATACATGCCATGTGAACAGTACGTAAGAAAATTGGGTCAAGCAACTTGCAAAGCAATTTAGAAAAAACATGCTTTTTATGGGCATTATAACACTTCCAGCACATCAAAATTTGCTATGCCAAGAAGCACACACCCATAGTACAAGCATTATACACTTTAAGACATAAAATAAACTTAACTATTACTTACATAATATTATAAAGTAAATAAAAAACAACACAATGATTACAAAATACCTTTAGCCAAACAATCACAAAAGATAAAAGACCAGAAAGATGCAGTAGGACAAAAACGACGTAATCTTTCCAATAGAATAAAGACAGTAGCAGAACAAAAGAGTAGAGCGAAAGTAATAGTAGATGCAACATATATTGCATTGTTAGATTGAGAAGATGCAGGCACTGTTGTGCTGATGTCATTACATATACTAGTATCTAAAGAAATAATTGAGATAAAATTACACGCATGCCCTTTCTTACAATTGTCCATGCACTTTGTGTGATAATGGTACAATAAGATTCTGTAATCATGCATGCACACATGGTTCACTTAATCACTTTTGTAAGTTTTATTAGTAATTAATAATTGTTGTGTTTATTGATAATGATGATACGACCTGGGGCAAAGCTTCGGGCTGTTCCTATAATTAATTTTGCCCACATGCGATATAATTGTTTGTATGTCAACACTTACATTTCTTCTATACACACTGTATTTGCAGAAATAACAAAGAGAAAGGCCTTAGCAACAATCCACCCATGCACTTTACATTAAGTGCGAGTGGCCATGACAAACAAAATGGCGGCTTACGCATGGGACAAAGTTTTGAGATTTCTAACAGCAAGAGACATAGAGATACTGTCTAAAAAACTTCTCTCATCGAAAAGTAGAAAGATGAGAAGTCAGCTGTACATAAAAGGTGGTAAAAACAATTATTGATCTATTTTTACTTTGTTATGTTTTTTTTTTTTAATTCACAAATCAATTAAATAAAGTTTCATATGACCAAAATTGCAAAAATTAAAAACGCAAATTGAATTTTTGAAATTCTATTATATTGTATTTGTTATCTGTTCTATTATTAGCAGAGAGGCTGGCTTTAATCTTGTGTAGCCAGACTCATCCCCCTTTGACCGTCAAAATGTCAAAAAGGGATGGGTATGACTACACAAGACTAGGCTGGCTACCTAAGACTACTTGCAGTGAACTTCTGCCAATATACAATTTTCCATTTTTCATTCTCATACATGTTCAATGACACATGGCTACTAAATCACCAGTACAACAATTATACTCCTGCCAATATTGAAGCACTGCTTTACAGTTATAAGTGCCGTACAGTTGGTTAATTTAGCAGAGAAAATTTTGTAAATCCTTAAAAATAACTTGGTTTGCAGATTAAATTTTTGCAGTTCTGACAATTATTGTATGAATTTCATTATCTTGCAAAATAAAATTTTGTGTTTTTTACTCATATGCAGACTTGCAAAAATTTAATTTTGCACAAATGTTTTCAGAGCTTCGATCACAAGTGCAAACATCAGAAGCTGGATTGATATCAAACCAGTTTGGACAAATGTGAAAAGGGCTTTACAGTTATAAATATAAAACTTACCAACAACTCCATATTTGGTCAAAGACCCAAACTGATTCTTCATTGTTACTTTGTAAGTGTAACTTTCATTATTTTGATTAGTAATACTAATTTGCGAAATTATAGATGACAACACTGAAGTGTCCTCTTCCTCCAGCTTCTAAAACAAATTAATGCCCACCATTCAAAAATCAAACTAACTTCAGTTGTAAATAAGAAAGTTTTATTGACACATACAAATCTTGCAGACACATCAAACTCCGGCACTAAAATTTACCATAATAAATATGTAAAGCAAGAATGACTCACCGTGAATCGAAATAGTGGCATATACAGGGTCTTCTACTATCGTGCCATTGTAGTCGATGCTATTTACTCCAATTCTGTAGGTGCCACTAGTCACGTTGAAGAAAAATTGTGGTCTTTCCACCACTTGTGTCTGTTTTACATCATTGTTTGAGATACTGACCCCATACATTGCAGCACAGGTGGCCAATGGCCAAGAAGCATAAATAGTTAATTGACCAGTGCTGCTTTCAAGTGTTGTTACATAAATTAGAGAGACAGCAGTACTGCCTAATTGAAATAAAAAAATGCTCATAACTAAATAAAAGTCATCCTTCATCATGTAATCTGCATGAAATAGGAACAGTCAAATTTACAAACCATAAAAATTAAATAAACATACCCAAAAAATGAAGAGTTGGAGTACAGGAAAGCAAAGGTGCTACTGTTTTTAAAGAAAAACTAACCAATTTTTGACCATAACAATATTGGTATCAGCGATGTTAATGCAATTTGCACAAAATAATGGGCTAGTAAATATTGGTTTTGGAAAATGTGCATAAATGCATCACTAATGTATGCATACACATTTTGTGCTTTGTAAGTGGCCATAGTTTCTGTACCTTTGAAGTCAGCAGGTTAGCAATTATTGATGTAACAGTAAAAATTGCGTGTGCAATCTGATATTTTAATGTTGATGCAAACTTAGGTCCATTTACACTACTCCATGGCAATTGTATTGATGAATTTATTTGACCACATCCCTTCATGACTA
>NW_003547316.1:0-3501 GCF_000090795.2 Amphimedon queenslandica | reverse complement strand
ACAGGAAGTGAATTAACAGGAAGCAAAAAGTAATCTTTGAAGGCTCATATCTCAGTGAATAAATTTTTTTAGATAATGGGAGTTGGAACACATCATTATTATGGTCAGGCAATCATATTAAGACCATAAAATAAATACCCTAAAAAATCACTGCACTTACACTTTAAAGAAGCCAGTGTAAATGAAGTATTATGATTCAAAGAAGTAACCTACTTAGTACATAGAAATTAACTTCTTCACCAATACTTCCAGTTACAAAAGAACTGTTTCGGCACTGTAGAGTTGTACCATTCATATTCCTGGTAACCTTCGTGATGGTAGCCATAGATCGAATCAGTGGCACTTCTGAACATATTGAAAGGAGTTCCACTTCGATATTTGGTGACAAGAAACGGGTAGTGGTTGCACCACTACTGAAGGGAACTCCATTGGCCCCAGAAAATGACCAAAAAAGGAGAGGGCCGGCAACTTCACACAAAAATTGTTGTCGGGTCTGTCCCAAACACAAGGTAGCATTGCCCGATGTACTTAGTATCACTATAAAAAAAATTAAAATGTTAGTTAAAAGAATATATGTACCTGAAGCTGATGAAGAAAGGATCATAATCATAAGAAACACAAAGACAAAGCAAGCCATTTTGACCATTATCAGCAAGATCAGCAGAGGAAGTTGCAAGTTGGTTATGCGTCATGTGATTAATTCCAGCTCTCCATTATCTGCTGATCTGCTAAATTGGTCATGCGTCATGTGATGATGTCACTTCCTCTATTTACTATAAAATACAAAACAGTCGGCCGGGAAGCCAAACCTGATTTTCTATTTCTTACCGGAAGTGATGTTTTTCTCGAAATGGCGGACTTTTGCTCTGGTAGTGCCTCTTGCCTATTTTTATTATTTATATCAAAACTAAGAAGTCTACAGTTGCTTTGCTGTTCTCTGCGCCTTTAGCATTGGATAAAGATGTGTACAACTGATCTTCTACATTTATAACCAAGAACTGTTCGTGTTCAGGCGCTTGTTTCCACTGTGAGAATTAAAAATGGCTGACTTAAAAATCATATTAAATTCTATAACTTGTAAAATAGAGTGAATGCACTCACAGTTACAAGGTAGTTTATTAGTATTATAGATGTCTGTTATTCTGCAGAAGTTTTATTGCTGGAGGAGAAAAGGGAACATTTTTCTAACAAGTTAAAGGTCCCAGCAAGTACTATGAGCCTATAGCTATGTGTTTGTGTGTGTTTAGCATTGTTGTATTCATGAGTATAGCTTGTAATGTTTGATATAATATGCAAATTGTAGTCATTGCAGTGGTTTTCAACTTTCTTTATACCTGTGTTTGGCAGATATCTTGAGCTTTTGTGAGAGTGGCAACTGTCATTCATATTTGTACTCATTTGAATTGTGTAGGTACCTGGTTGGCTGTTTTAGCATTATAGATCAAGGTTATTGTGAGGATATAGACTTTGATCCCTATTATTTTCTTCCTGGGTAAAGATATCATGATATATTACAATTTTTCTGACCACGTGGACACCAATGGTGACATAGCTGCATCTGAGAGTTCCACCTTAAAAGTTGATGTCTGTAGCTGTGACTCTGTTGTGTTTGAGGAATGTAATGGTGTACCAGGAGTAAACCATGAGGTTGATGGTAAAGCTGGGTGGATACCTGTTCGTGAGCACAGGAGAGGAAAATCACGCCTCAAACCACATGATGAAAAGATTCTGATTCTGAAACTGAGGAACTAAGATTACCTGTGAATGCCACAGTACGTTTACTCTCCATAGATGAATCTCCTGGATTACATATTGCTAATTATAAAGTGAAATACTGGTCCCCTATTCCGTTAGAACTCAGTCATAGTAAACCAGGATTGCAGTAATTATTTTAGTTAGTTAATTATGTTAGGCTCTTTGATTTGATCAATGAGTCCTTCAAAGACTCTTTTTCAAATTATTCTATCTTTATTCATTGCTGTGTCGATGTCTTTGTAAAGTTCATTATTATTATTTATCATTATTATTATTAAAATTTTAATCAATTTAATCATACTTGATAATTAAAATAATTTTAACTTCAGTATTCTTTAGAATGCACTCATGAAATTTTTCTATGTGGTACTTAAAAGGTGTCTTTATAAGGTAACTGTTGCCTTATAACTATTCCTTGTGTAGGAATATTTTTCTAAATAATAGAATTATTATGATGAAAATTAGCTGTAAGTTCCCAAAAAAAACAACCTAGCTTTGCTGTTTTCATAAATGATGTGCTCTATTGATCAAGCACTTTATCTCTTATTGTGGCAAGTCCACTGCTAGGATAGTTATCTAATTCTATCCAAGTTTCTGTGTATCTATGTACGCTACCACCCACGCAGTTGCTCAATGAACAAGAAATAGGTTTATACACAATTTATATGGACTTCCTGTGGCTTGGCTCTCCGACATCATTAGCAAAATTCGTATACTTCCGTCTCACGTGAAGAGGAAAATGGCCTTCTGCTCTGTGAAGGTTTCTCTGTGATGCTGCTGCTCTTGTTCAAGATGGCAAGACAAATAAGGTGAGTCTTACGTTTGTTGTAAGGTTTTCTTTACACTTTAGCCAGCCCTTAGTAGCCGAACGACACTTTGTTTGCTCGAGCTACTCACGGTTACCTCGATCAATTCTTTGTTTGCTCGAGCTAGTTTTTGTTAGCTCTAGAAACCCTGTATCAGCTCTAGAGATCCAATGTTAGCTAAAGCAGGTCTGTGTTTGTTCAAAAAGTCTCTGTGTTTGTTCAAAAAGTTCCTGAGTTTGCTCGAGCGACCCTGTAGCAGGCTAGAGCAAAGCCGACCCTTTTGCCGGGTAGCTCTAGAAAGCCTCTGTTAGCTCTAGCAACTCTGTGAAAGCTCTAGATACCCTGTAGAAACTTCAAAGCAAGTAATAAGCTTGTAGCAACTTGACACAAAATATTTATTATTATAAAAGACATGAATGCGTGCAATGATTATTGTCTCCACTCCAGTGAAAGGACCTTAATGATTGAAGGACCTAGAATGAAACAGAACAAAGTAAAGCAACAAACAAAAAGATACAAGAATGTCCAGGAAGAGTTATAAGGTAAGTGTGACAAAGTGAGTACTATAACTGAATAGTATTGTGAGTTAGATTACTATGACAGTGTGGGCACCAGTAATTGAGGGATTATGTGAAACAGTGGGTAGTGAGTGACAAAGGCGGTGGCAGGATTTGAGGAGCGGTCGGGCAAAAAGTGGCGTGCAAAGCGCACCACAATTTTGGCCACACCCACTTTTTCTCGCGTATTTTTGGGCTTATACTCAACGCACGCATACAATATCATAAAGCATAAAAATGAGCCTAAAAGGCCCCCTTATCTTATATGTAAAGCTCTATCAAACCTGTAAAGTGCTAGTCCTGGTCCTCTTGGAAGACTTGTTGACAAAGGAAAGCAGAAAAGACTGTCTCTTGCTAGCCATGGTAATTATTTATGACTAAAA
>NW_003547315.1:19299-21524 GCF_000090795.2 Amphimedon queenslandica | reverse complement strand
CTTTTGACCCATGTCCTCCATCTTTTGATCCACATCCACCACCTTTTGATCCATATCCTCCAACTGTTGACCCATACTTTTCATCTTCTGATCCAAATTTTGACTCATGTCCTCCGTTATTTTTTTACCCATTTCCTCCAACTTTTGACCCATGCCCTCCATTATCTTTTGACCCATGTCCTCCACCTTTTGATCTATCTTTTTCTGCTCTGCTATAACCCTAGAAAGTTGTCTGGTTTCTTCTTGTAAGTGAGTTATTTTTTTGTCTGTATCCTCTTTGTCCTTAGCTAGAATGGCTTTCAATTCATTTATTTCGTTAGCATGAGTGGCTCTCAATTCATCCATTTCCTTTTTCCATGAGGCCTCTGCTTCTTTTAGTTTCTGACGGAGCTTTTCATTTTCTTCTTGCAGCTTCAGAATTTTCGATGTCATTATTGCACTTTGTTCTACAAAACAATTATATAATATAGTTACACACCTACAATACAGTATACCTTTCAGTCTTTCTTCATAATGTTGTTCTTGCTTCATTAGTTGAGCATCTTTCCTCATAGACTCCATTTTCTCTTGTTCTAAAGCATTTTCTGCCTCTTGCAGTTGGTCAGACATTGTTTTGTTTTTAGCTTCCAACTGATCGATGGTTTTTCTCAAAGGAAAGTATTTGGCAATAAAACCAGTCCAACCAGTTGATGTGTTTTGAGATTGGGACTCTTTGAAAGAAAATAATGTAAAATATTTTTGTGAATGATAGTCTATACTTTCTCTTAGCTGTTGCTCGAAGGCTTCTTTCAATTCCTTTATTTCAGAGTCTCTGGTTTGTAATTCTTCCTTAAGATTTTTAATTTGCTCGTCTCTCTCCCTTAGACCTACAAAAATAATGATTAATGATTTAATGTGAATATACATGATTACTTTGATCATTTTGCTTTTTAAGTTCCTGTAGCTTCATTTCTTCTTCAGTCATTTTTTGTGTTCTTTTCTTCTGTTCAGTACTACCATTAACTTCTTCTTGGTTTGGATCAGTTTCCCCTCTTAATCCAGCAACAGACCTGACAGTTTTTGAAACTTTTTGAATAAATGTGGTGGTCTTCATAGACACTTTAGTAACTTCAGTGTTTTGCTGGGTTTGTTCTTCCATTTCACGTCTTGTCACTTTGTTGTTAAATTTCTGCTGCTCTTTTTTAAGCTTCTCCTCTGACTCTTGAATCTGCTTTTTTACCTCTTCCTCCAATAATTGGACCTGCACAATTTGTGTGGCAATTAGACCATCGTGATCTGTGTAAGCTATACATATGCATATAAAATAACTTAACTAGAAACCTTTTTTCATTTGTTTTATCTCATCCTCATTCTTCTCCATTGTATCTTTTGTGTCTTTGATAATATCTTCTAGTTCTATTTAAGTCGAGATTTAAGTACATATGTCATATATACATAAATTATGTATATAATATAACATATTGTTTTTACTTTTTATTTCGCTTTCATCACATTCATCCTTTGGTTTCAGGGCCTCTTTGGCATGCTGAAGCTTCTTTTCATACTGCTTCAGAGCTTCCAACTCCTTTTTGACATTTTGCTGCTCTTCACTAGCCTGTTTTTTGCTCATGATTAGATGGGTGGGGATATGTTTTGACCTGAATGCCGTGAATATGGACCTTAAGCAATTCTAATTAACGCTCCACAGAGTCAGAGTGCCACAGACCACAGAAATGGTGGTAAAATGGCGGAAGACAGGCTGAACAATCTTCTCTTTTATCCAGCCATTCTAGCTCTGAGAACCACTTTGAGCTGTCCTTTTGTTTCAGTATACTCTATTTATCTATTCTGTAAGCTCTTTGGTTGCTGTTTTGGCTTATATAGCATTTTATCATAGGAATATTATATTCTCACCCATTGGCAACTGCCGTTTTTCTAAGTTTTGCTTTCAGGAGCCAGGGGCGCTTGCCCCTCCATTGCCATGAAGACAGAAGTGCATTCAGCTGAGTCCTATGACTAGTGTCTACCATCAGACTTAGTCACAGCATAGATAGTAGAGGTCTCGGTCCATTAGAACCAGGTACGGTGGAATAACTCACTCAGCTGTCATGTTGCAGCTGGGGTGTGGATGATTATCTATGACCATCTTTTCCAGTGGCGGATCTATGGGGGGGCCAGGGGGGGCAATGTCCCCCCAAAAATTTTCTGGAGTAATATAAACTTTGGTTTACCTGTGTAAACTGTGA
>NW_003547315.1:17559-19257 GCF_000090795.2 Amphimedon queenslandica | reverse complement strand
AGAAAAACGGGAATTGCCAATGGGTGAGAACATTCCTATGATAAAATGCTATAAAAGCCAAAACAGCAACCAAAGAGCTTACAGAAGAGATAAATAGAGTACACTGAAACAAAAGGACAGCTCAAAGTGGCTCCTACAGCTAGAATGGCTGGATAAAAGAGAAGATTGTTCAGCCTGTCTTTCCACCAAAAATCCGCCATTTTACCACCACTTTGGGTGCGCGTTAATTAGAATCGCTTAAGTGCAAAAGGTCCATTGCCCCCCCCCCCAAAATTAAATCCTAGATCCGCCCCTGATCTTTTCACTTCTTAAGACTATAGGTTGGCTCTTTTATAGATAGTTGAGGCATGCAAGAGCTCATTCTTTATCTGTACATTCACTGGTTGTATTAAAATCCATCAGTTGCTATCCAATACTTGCAGAGAGGAATCATGACATTCAGGACTCGTTCATGGCTCTACACCATTTGTATCCTCTCCCAACAGTTTTACTTGTTATTTTAAATTATAAAAAACATCATGGGTGTTGTTGCTAGAACTATTATTGTTGTAATCACTACAGTAGGTCACTACATTGCATTTGTATAGATGACTATTTATGTATTTACTCATACTTTATGATATTAACAGTATATACACAATAATTTGAAACTATCTCGACGATAACAAAGATAATTATTGTAATTAACATCAAAATAAAATATACAAATCATGTAACGATGGTACTTCATGCTGGACGTTACTATCAATAGCTAGTTACATGATGCTCAGCTATTCCAGCACACTTATGATTCTTGGGATGCTTCTTACATATGATTAAAGACCAATCCTATAGTTTTAAGAAGTGAAAAGATCGTCATAATCATCCACACCCCAGCTGCAACATGACAACTGAGTGAGTTATTCCACCGTACCTGGTTCTAATGGACTGAGACTAAGTCTGATGGTAGACACTAGTCATAGGACTCAGCTAAATACACTTCTGTCTTCATGGCAATGGAGGGGCAAGCGCCCTGGCTCCTGAAGCAAGTTTGGTTTACTTCTTCTATTTGCACTCTGCATATTTGTTGTTCCTCTTCCAACTTCTCCTTTGCCTCTTGTATCTGTCGTTGTAGCGTTTCTTCTAATGAAGTGATTTTGCTTATTAGCATGGCAATCTCTCTGTCTTTTTCGGTCAGCTCTATTATAATAAAGCATGTCATAATGTAAATACATGTTTCAAGCTACCTGTACTCATGTGAACTGCATGTGATTTGACTACTTCCACCTCTGCTTCTTTCTTAGTAAGCTTTTCTTGTAGATTTTGACTTTTTTCACTAATTGGGCAATCTGACTGTCTTTGCTTACATTGTCATTTATTGCTAATAATAATGAAGCATAATGAATCGTACAATCTGCTACAGTAGCTACCTTTACTCATACGGTCTTCATGTGTTATTTTAGCTTCTTTCAACTCTTCTTCTGTGGCTTGAAGCTTTTGAATTAGCGTTTTGATGAGCCTGTCCTTTTCTTTAGCACCTACATTATTGTTGAAAATCAATTCACACTTTACATCTACATGTTGTGTTACTTTCTTGTAACTTGTGACACAGCTCTTCTTTTATTGGCCTCGCCTACGCGAGGTATAGGTAGTTGTTGTGTGTGTCTGTCATTCATTCATTCATTCATTCATTCTGTACAACTGAAATTTGTTTTTAAT
>NW_003547315.1:13496-17399 GCF_000090795.2 Amphimedon queenslandica | reverse complement strand
CTACATGCATGGGAGGGGCTGGAGCTGCTTGCATGTATGTGCTGCAGTGCTGCTACTTCTGCAGGTATTCAAGAGCAAGTGCAACTGTAGGAAGCTAGTGTTGAGCAGACTCTCTTCATGCTGATAATCAAACAGTTATTGAAGTGCGGGCATGCACCATAGCAGCTATAGGGGCGAGGCCATGCACCGTAGGTGTCTCGTTCTGTCATCACCAAGCTCCTTAATTTCTAAATCTTTGGCATGCTTAGTAGCATCCTCCGCATACTGCTTGAGTTTAGTTTCTAAGTCTTTGATATCTTTAACAGCATCCTTAAGCTTCCTCTTATACTGCTGGAGTTCAGTTTCTAAGTTTTTGACTTGCTCTTCTCCTCCACTCGCCCTTCTGCCCTTCTTTGCTCATGATTGGAAGGTATAGTCAAACTCAAAGTTGTCTCTTCGTTAAATTAGAATAGTTTATATAGTCTAATACTATAAATTCCTTTTGACTTGATTGAATGTAACTGTAGGTACAATATAGAAAATCAACCAAAATTTACATACTAAAACCCACTGGAGCTGTTTTGTGGCTTCTGTTTTGGTTCATGCTAATACTTTGATCATCTGAAATGAAACATGGTACAGTATAATATATAGAATCTATTTTGGTTTAAGATATGGCTCAACAACACTACTGTCACTAAATATTGAGTTTATTTACAATTCTTCAAGATTCAGACTAGAGTATCTGCAAGGCAAAGAGATCTAAATTAAAGAGTTCTTACTAAAAATAAAAAATTTTCAAATCACAAAAAACCAAACTATAACTAACTAAAAAAGCCTCAAATATAGCATATAAAGCAACACTAACTACTCATGTTACATGTACAGTAGCTTAGAATGTATAAGGTCAAAGGCACACAAAAGATAGATAATATAGTAGTTCTTCATTTCATCACTTTTTGTCATCTTCATCACTTGTCGTTTCTTTAGTCATCTCTCTCACATCTGAAATAAAACACATGTTTATTTATTTACTATTTTTTTAATTATTATTATTATTATTATTTATATTATTAAATTAAATTGAAAACCTGTTGCTTCAATTGGCGGATCAAAATAACTTGGTTCAACATTAGCGTCACTCAATGGTCCTGGATCTCCTAATTGTTGTAATTAATAACAAAATATTAAGTTTGTATTACTTGATAGTGTAGCTACTGTAACAATATAAGGAGAAGATCCAGCACGATTAGAATCTACCTCTGCTTTTCCTGTTATTGGTGGAGGGCTGGGTTTTATTTTTAGTAAATCAGCTACAACTTCATTGAATTGTGCTATTTTTACAGCCATCTCATTCACCTTTTGAAGCATTTCTGTGTCATGTTGCACTTGCAACTCCTTGATCCTCGGATCAGAAGTTTTGTTTGCCTCCTCTATTTTTTCATTGTATATAACTACTTCTCCTGTTATTGGTGGAGGGCTGGGGTTTATTTTCTTTACTAATTCAGCTAAATTTTTATAAATTTTTTCTATATTCACAGCCATCTCATCCATCTTTTGAGCTATAATATCCTTTATCAGTTGCTCTTCTTTCTCATGTTGCACTTGTTTTATTTTCTTTTCTAAATCAGCGACATCTTTACTAATTTTTGCTATATTCCCACCCATCTCATCCATCTTTTGAACCATCTTTTGAACAGTATCCTTTATCAGTTGCTCTTCTTTCTCATGTTGCACTTGCAACTCCTTGACCCTCTGATCACAAGTTTTGTTTGTCTTCTCTATTTCTTTCCTGTATTTTTGTTGTTTCTTTTCCAACTTATCTTTTGCCTCTTGTATCTGTTGTTCTATCTCTTCTTGTAATGAAGTGATTTTGTCCACTAGCACGGCAATCTGCCTGTCTTTTTCATCCAACTCTATTATAATAAAGCAAGATGCGCTTCCATTATAATGTTTCAAGCTATACCTTTACTCATGTACACCGCATGTGTTTTGGCTTTCTCCACCTCTGCTTCTTTCTTATCAAGCCTTTCCTGTAGATTTTGGGTTTTTTTCACTGATTGGGCAATCTGCCTATTTTTCTTTGCATTATCATCCATCACTATTATAATGAAGCTTGATATGATGTTATTTGTATGTATTATAGCTATACCTTTACTCACGTAGTCTTCATGCCTTTCTTTAATTTCCTTCAACTCTTTTTCTGTTGCTTGAAGATTTTCCATTAGCTTTTTTATGAGCCTTTCCTTTTCTTTAATGCCTACATTATTGTGGAGAATCAATATACACTTTACATTGACATCTAGTATTACTTTCTTGTAACTTGAGACGTATCTCTTCTTTTATGCTTTTATCCTCAGTTTCCATGTCTTTGATGTGTTTGGCAGCATCCTCCTCATACTGCTTGAGTTGAGCTTCTAATTCTTTGACCTCTTTAACAGCATCCTCAAGCTTCTTCTTATACTGCTGGTGTTCAGTTCCCAAGTCTTTGACTTGCTCTTCTCCTCCAGTTGCCCCTTCTGCCCCTTCTTTGCTCATGATTGGAAGTTATAGTCAAACTCAAAGCCGTCTCTTCGTTAAATTAGAATAGTTTATATAGTCTAATACTACATGATAAATCCCTTTTGACTTGATTGCATGTAACTGTAGGTACAATATAGAAAATCAACCAAAATTTACATACTAAAACCCACTTGAGCTGTTTTATGGCTTCTGTTTTGGTTCATGCTAAAAGGAATTTAAAAACGGCTATTTTTACAGTTTAATTGTAATGTGTATGTGATGTAGTCAAAAGTACATATA
Organism: Amphimedon queenslandica; assembly: GCF_000090795.2. Classification (NCBI taxonomy): domain Eukaryota; kingdom Metazoa; phylum Porifera; class Demospongiae; order Haplosclerida; family Niphatidae; genus Amphimedon; species Amphimedon queenslandica. The sequence goes on along the minus strand of NW_003547315.1, from coordinate 14,618 downwards.
AAAGATAATATTTTAAGTTCATTTATTTTATATCAACATCATCACTAATACATTTGTCATTGCTTTGTAAATTTTATCATTACTAGGCCTGGGCGATAGTAGTAATATCACTGTCACGATATTTTCTAATTCTAATATCACGATAGTGAACATATCACGATAGTTCAGCCATAGTGTTTATATGTGGAAATACAATGATTTATTTAAGGATGTAGTCATTATACTTAGCTAATGCATCTATTAATTTGTATAATCACATTATACATGCATAATAATACTAGTTAATTTAAATTTATTTAATCCAAATTTTCAGCAAGAAACACTGTCCCACTTCACATGCTGCTAATGTAGCAGGGACAGTGAAAACCTTGAAGCAAGCTGTGCTAGCAAGTCATACCACTCTAAGAGTGGAAGTTGCTATTGATTAGAAGATGATTACAGCTGTCAAGTGTCATTTATGCGCATGCTCCATGACACATAACAACTATCATGATAGTTAGAATAACAGTATCACTATCATGATAGCTGTACACTATCATGATAGTGCAACTATTGATACTATCGCCCAGCCCTAATCATTACCCTTGCCGGCATAGGCGTATGGGCAAGGGTATATGAGTTGATGACTTTGATCATCTGAAATGAAACATGGTACAGTATATATAATATTTAGAATCTATTTCGGTTTAAGATATGGCTCAACAACACTACTGTCACTAAATAGATCTAATTAAATAAAACATTACCAATAATGAATTATATTGATCATTGTTCTTTTGTGATGCATCATACTTTTAGTACTCTACTCTGTTCTTACATATTTCTAATACTACATGTATTTGCACAAATATCACTACTTTTATTATTATTAATTATTAGGTTACAATCATTGGTTAAGCTATCTCCATCACCTCCTCCTCCTTCATCAAGCAACAACACAATCTCATCAACTGGTAACGTCGCCAATCCACTTTCAGCAACCAGTCTGACTGGCTCTGTCCCTGGAGAAGAAAGCCACACCCTCACACACAACATACTAGGAGGGAAAGGGGGAGGAGTAGGGGGTGTGGTCAAAAGAGATGTCATAATAAATGCAAGTCCGTCAGTTCCATGGAACATGTC
>NW_003547315.1:6669-13486 GCF_000090795.2 Amphimedon queenslandica | reverse complement strand
TTGGAGGTGCGGCATCCTGAGATACAGTATTCTAGATATAATTGTGACAGAGATAAGAACAGCAAGTTAGTAAATTGATTGTACATGTAGTTAATTAAGTATACAGCTATAATTTTACAATTTTAAAAAAAGTCGCTCCAAAAGACCAAAACCCACGCATGCACATAAAGTATAAAAATGCTCATATTAAACTCAAAAAAATTAGTCAAAATCAGCTCAAACTTTCTACATAGCATGAGTACATGTATGTGTATTAGGAAAAATTATAAAAAATAAAGAATTCTCTTCTTTTCAATTTTGGCAAAATTTGGGCAACGTCCCTGTACAGGGACTTACAGCTTAGACCCAATTTTTGATCAACTTAAAAAATTCATTAAAAAATCTAAACTCATTATTTACGAAGCATTAATATTATGTGTACTAGATAGTGCATTATAAATTTTAAAACATTGTTGATGGAGGACATTCTCTCTCTCCCTCCATTAGATCAAGTACATCAATTAAAAGTAGCATGACAACTGGTAACATCCTATCATTCAGCAATACATCATCATCCATTAAGAATCACTCATGGAAAGGATTCCTTCATTAACATGAACACTCACTTTGATCACTTTTTCATACTGCATAGCAAAATTAATTGTAATGTCTAGAGAGTTTTACTGCATCAAATTAGACGCTCAATTACATGTAGGTGTGCTTGATATAACATGCATAAAATGGAATCAGAATATTCTTAATTGTACTAGTAAGAATAAGATGAATGAAACTTGTTTATTCCGGACATCTTAGAACCCAATAATACTGTCTTGATTATGAACCTGTCCTTATTTCAGAGGTTCATTAATACACATTACTATTGTATTGGGACTGATACTACCTGTCCTGATTATAGAGGTGTCCTTATTTTAGAGTGTCCACAATAACAAGTTTGACTTTTAAATATTAATTGGGAATACATACAGAAAGTGAATCACATTAAAATAAGAATAACAATAATGATGATGATGATAATAAATAATAATTGAGACAGGAGAGATTAATAATAATGATTAATTAATAAAAAAAGTACTTGACACAAATACAAAAATCACACATCAACAACACATGAAAATAGTCCTCTCTCTTTAAAGAGGATCAACTGTCTTAATTAGGTACATTCAGAGAGATGGAGGAAGGGAAGCTCAAATATCCAATCGACAATTGTTTTATATATTTAGCAAATTTAGCTTGTACAGGGTTCACGCGTCAGAATGTCCATTCAAAACCAGATTAGATTGGACTCCCTCATCATCCTCACTCTATTGCAATATTATCCAGTACCCACGGAAGGGGCCCATAGCTGGACCTGCTCCAGACTTTTGTCTTCTCAAAAGTAAATAAAATTTAATTAATTAATTTTTAGCACCTACTAACAATTTCAAGGGCTCCTAAAAATTCAAATAATATTCATTATACACATATGAACATGTATTTGCTTTGGAGATAATTATTCTAGTGTACATGAAGGGCACCTGAAAATATTAATGTACAGGCACAGGGTTTAAAATTTCCAATTACGTCATATGCCAGGTTTATGCAGTCGCCTGACCAGGAAATATATCTTTTAAAAGACTCTGAAATGAATAAGTGAATACACACATACACATGTACATGTACACCTCCAGGTTACATATAGCGCATAACTGTTTGTCTCTCATACTTTTTTTTGTCCTTTTCTCATTCTATTTCTTCTCTCTCTTTCTTCTTCCTCTCCCTCTAGTGGTAATGGCAGTGTATTAGGTTTCATTAAAACAGGACGAAAGAGATTATTCCTAACAGACAACAGGACGTTACTGCATGAAGTGGAACCATTATGTATCATGGACTTTTATGTACACGAGACACAGCAAAGGAGAGGACATGGGAAAGAACTTTTTGAGAATGTATTACAGGTTTGTGAATCCCATTCTACCAGTTATTAATTAGTAGGCGTAGCTTATTTTTAGGAGGAGGGTCTAAGTGCATTTGAAGTTGCCATTGATAGACTTCATCAAAGTTTCTGAGTTTTTTACAGCGTCATTATCAGTTGAGTAGCTATGTGAAACAGGTGAGATCTTTTCTAAGTATTTTGGTTTTATTGTATAATTATTTTAGAACAATAATTTTGTCGTTTTTGACAAGTTTTTCACGATATGCTCTCATGTTGGTTAGTTATCATTTCTGGGTGTGGTTTAATTATCTATTAATAACTAGATCATGGGCGTGGCATGCACAGGAGGCACTCCCTCCCCTCGTCAATGCATGCTAACACTAATGGAGTCACTGCTGGGAGGACCAGAGGATTGAGAATGTCACTATCACCATTGAAGAATAACGAGTAAGTACATGTACTGTACATGTATAAAACTGTATATGTACAGGTAATACTGTAACTAGGTGCATAAATATACTCCTAAAATTGTACTAAAAATATAAATTGTACTCTACTAAATATAAATTGTACTAAAATTGTACTCTAAAAATATACTCCTAAAATCAATATACTCCTAATTGTTGTATGTGTGCATCTAAAATTACATGTATAATTGAGTTCCTATTTCTTTTTATTGTAAACGAATTCTCCTTCATCATCATTGTCTAGTAATAAATTAATATTATACATGTCCTCCGTAATTTTAAAAACTTACTATCATGGGTTTCTTGTGTAGGGTATGTATCATTACCACAATTAGAACTAGAACCTAAACAATAGCAATAAATGTTAATGCTTAATAGTTAAAATAGTTATTAATTAATAATAGTTTTAATAAATTTTTTATTTATAAAAAATGACGCATTCTGAATGGGTTGTTGATAAACCAAACTTACACTCAATTAGCTATGAAGTTTGTCACTGGCCGACAAGAAATGTACATGTACATGTACATGTACATGTATGTCATTTAAAATAAAACTGACTTGATAGTATACAGTGAGAGGATTCTTGGTCGTGTGGGTTCTGGTCCTCTTCAAAGGCAGTGTAAGTTGTCTCTTGTACTGGTGCTGGAGGTGCTACAATATTTGCTATTATTGCCTCTTTGATGTCTGTCTTGATTTTTTCAGTCATTCCTTCTGCTTGTTGGTCCATTTTTGCTGCCATTTCATCCTTCAACCTGCTAGTTGTATTCTGGACTTCGTCTCTGAAGGCTGTTCCCTGTTCTTCTATCTTCTTGCTTCGTTCATCTTATCGGACATCTGTTTCTGGGATTCTTTTATTTCTTGAGTTGCCTGTTTCATTCCTGATTTTATATCTGTCATGTCACCTTTGACGTCGTTTTTAACATTCATGAGTTCCACTTTGATGGTGGCTAGCTCATGGGTCAGTGCATTGACCGCCCCTGTCAATGCTACTGTCTGACTCCTCTCTTGTTTCACAATCTGCTGTAGCTGTTCTTCCATGTCACGCTGTGTCTCCTTGTTTCTTTAAGCACAAGTCTTATTTGCTTCTTCTATCTTTTCTCTGCATATTCTTTGTTCTTCCTCCAGTTTCTCCTTTGCCTCTTCTATCTGTTTCTTTAACTTTTCTTCTAATAGCATGATTCTTTTTATCAACTGGGCAATTTGACTATCTTTATCACTCATTGCTATAATAACGAAACACACATTTGTAACTATATGTGATTTGTACATGAATATTTCAAGCTACCTTTGCTGAAGTACTCTGCATGTGTTGTTTTTGTTTCTCTCATTTCTGCTTCTTTGGTTTCAAGCTTTTCCATTAGCTTTCTGATGAGCCTGTCCTTTTCCTTAATGCCTACATTATACAGTGTACAGTTAATTTCATTTTGATACATGTGTGGTATTACATTCTTCTGACTTTTGACATAGCTCATCTTTTATTTTCAGTTCATTGCTGGCATCCTCAAGATCCCTCTCATACTGCTTGAGTTTATCTTCTAGGTCTTTGACTTGTTTAGTTTGTTGTTCTTCTCCTCCACTTGCTCCCTCTTTACTCATGATTTTTTTAAAGTCTTGTCAAAATGAAATGACCGTCTGTCCATTAAATTAGAATAGTTTATATGGTCTACTACTAAAAATTCCTTTTCACTTGATTGCATGTACATGTGCATTGCACATGTAGAGAAGGTACATTATAAGAAAATCAACCAAAATTTACACACTAAAACCCACTATTGTTAATGTAGCTGTTTTGTGGCTTCTGTTTTGGGCAGTTTTATACAAAAAACTGCAGTTTTGCTATATAGCTTAGTTGTAATTTATATGTACATAGACTAGCATATTGCGCAGTCAAAGATATGCAAAAGATAATCATTAATCATTAATACAAGTATGTATATGTCATTATGTGGTTACTAATGTTAGAAGTCGGAATTAGGTTCATATGAATTTGTCTGTGCTGGCTAAAAATAAAAATAGTAAGAATAGTAAAATTTCTTAAGCTGTAATTCAATAACTTACTTCCATGGGAGTTTTGTGCAGGAATAGAATCAATACCACAGTTAGCGCTAGAGCCTACAGTAAGTTTAAAATACTTAATAAAATGGTGCTTTGTCACTTGCCCAAAGCAGTGATTTACACTGTGAAAGTGACGGCTTAGAGCCAAATTCCTTTTTAAAAACCTTTGGTTGCTGTTGTTGTTATTATTACTATAATTATTATTATTACTATTACTACTTCTACTACTAACTTGATATTACACACTGAGAGGGTTTTTTTATCAAGTGGAGTCTCAGCTTCTTCACAGGGACTGTACTTAATTTCCTCTTTTGGCTCTGGTGCTGGATTTATAGCTTCTTGGATGTCTGACTTTAATTCTTTTATTTTTTGAGTCACTTCTACTGCTTGTTCGTTCATTTTTGTTTCCATTTCATCTTTCAGCTCCTGTTTTGTATTCTGGACTTCATCTCTGATGGCTGATCCCTGTTCCTCTATCTTCTTAGTCATTTTTTTAGTTGTTTCGCTCATTTCATCCTTCATTTCTGACATCTCATGGGATACTTTCCTTTTGGTATCATGAAGTCCTTCTTGGATTGCTTCTGCTTGCTTTTCCATGACAATTGAAACCTTTTGAAGATTTTGTTCTATTGTGGCAAACCTGTCCATTACCATTTGTTGGAGTATCACAACTTCACTGTTGTTATTATGATTAGCTGTTTCCCTTAGCTGGACTTGTTGTAGCTTCTCTTCCATTTCACGTATTGTCTCTTTGTTTTCTTGCTCCATTGTTTCTCTGCATTTTTGAAGCTCCTCTTTTAACTTTTCATCTGACTTTTTAATTTGCTCCTTTAGCTCTTTCTCCAATGAGTAGACCCGTTTAACTATATATATATAGTTCAGCGATTTGGCTGTCTTTATCTGTAGATACATTAACTGTCAATGCTTTTTCTGTGTGTGTGTACCCTACATATACATTAAAAACATTAATCATTACACATACATTAATCATCTTGACTGTATTGTACCTGCTGTCATTTGTTTTATCTTCACATTGTTATTCATTTTATCCATGTCCAGAAATGCAAGGACATTGATAGGAAATTTCTAGTAAATTTTCCGTATACTGAATTTTAATTTTATACAGAGAACCAATGGTAGGATCGTTAAGCATCCTTATAACTTGTGATGTGGTGAAATTTGCCAAGGTCCCGCTTTCTATATTGTTTGTGTAACAGTAAAGCTCTTATCCTGCTGAAGATCATCCTGACAAGCGACTGTTCCTTTGAAACCTGACCGTCTGAATATAGCACTATCATTGACGCCATCTTTCCATTAAGATTTTTGAAATTTTAATTTTTTTCATTTTTGAAAGGTTAAAACTATAAAACTTTATATTTTGAAGACTTTCCCGCTTCGGAAATTTAAAGTAAAACTAATTTGCAACAGAATGGTGTATAAATAATAAGGTACTCAGTGCAAATTTTTGAAACCTGAGCTTTCAAAAATCATAAAATTCTGCACTCATGGTTGCATGACGCCATGCATGAAAAACAATCAGCTCTGCACAACAAGCGTCTTAGTGACTCATGTACTCAGAAAAAGACACTGAATGTCAGGAGAATGCAAACTAAACAACTTACAAGCAAGAGAAATATTCTAAAACAAGCAAAAACAAGATTTATCATTGCTATTTCCTTCAAGTGCCACGCTTGCCATCTAAAGCTAAGAAATATGTGAAAATAGCATCTCCAGTTCGATTCACAAGACTTCTAGAAAGCCTTCAGTGCCAAATAAAGTCCAGTAGTCACACTAGACAGAAGTTATTGCTCTTCGAATAGAGATGACAAGATTCCTCCATTCTCCATCACTACTCGTTGCTATGGTAATTTCAATGAATATCATTAAATTAAAATGACCGCAAGTTCCATTGCAATTTCTGGACATGCATTTAAGTGCCTGATAAATGCATCTCTTTCTTCTAAGTCTATTTACAATTATGCATCACAAATAAAATATTTGTGTCAATCTTTTTTTACCTTTTCTGTTATCTATACCACATTCATCTTTAGCCTTAACTTCATCACCATCTTCATCTTTGAGCCTATTTCTCTCGTGGCTTTTAAGACTGATTATCTCCTCATTTTTAAGCCTAATTTCCTCATCTCTTTGTTTTAGCTCCTCTTTGGCTTCTTGAAGCTCTCTTTCATACTGCTTAAGTAACTTTTTGAGGTCTTCTTGTCCTCCTTCTTCTCCTCTTATTTCTTCTATGCTCATGACTCAAGTGAAGGGGCGGGGCGGATAATCCTAATTGATTAATCCATAGATATTAGAGTAAATGAAATATCGGCAATTTCTTTTTCGCTATAAAGTATTGCCATAATGTAATGCATAGCAAATA
>NW_003547315.1:0-1980 GCF_000090795.2 Amphimedon queenslandica | reverse complement strand
TACCTTTTTCTCCGAAACAGTAAACATTTAAGCTAGGAAAGAAACACAAGGAACAGGTAGCATATTGCTTTAGTGAACTGGCTAGTAATGGTACTGATATGTTCTTTTGAAATCCTATAAATCTGTCATTCATCTGGCAAGATTTGGCTCTTCTCCTTTGACTTGTACATTGTAATTATTGAATGCGGAAAATTAGAATCTATACGGTGATAACTACCGCCTACGCAGTTACCAATCCCTTTATACTCTATTATCTATGGTACATACAGAGGGAGGGAGGGAGACTTCGCCTGAGTGGGGCTCGCTTATGCTCGCCCCAATTAATCTGTTGTTTGTTAACTAGGCGAATGTAGAACATTGAAGGGGCGAGCACAAGCTAGCATGGCAATATACAATGTTTAGATGTCACAAAGGCTAATGTTGTCAAATTGTAAATTGAATGATACCTACATGCAGAGCAGCTCAGAACTTGTGACTTGCATGCAAAGAAATTTTATAGCTTGCTCTTCTAGCTTTATTAGCAGTGAAGAATCTCAGTTGTAACTTTAATAAGTATAATTTAATTTTTATACTATGATATTTTCAAGCACAGTACTTTTAGACTCTCTTTTCTCTGATGAGCCATTTGAAGTTCTTTTATATTCTGTCATTCAACCATAATTAATAAAAACTTGAAGATTTATGTGTGTTTTCTTGAATTTTCTCTGCTGATGAAGTGTTTTGACAAGAGATCAGTCCTATGTTGCTGCAAGTAAGATTGGCTAAGGTAGGTGCCATTTTAATTTCATTGCAACCACACCCACATCAATGAAAATATTTCATTAGAATGCTACCGCATTAGATCATTGATTTTTAAATAGATATTGTGCACACATGAGGGAGACTTCGCCTGAGTGGGGCTCGCTTATGCTCGCCCCAATTAGGGAATTACCACTCAATGAATGTCAAATTCTAGGAATGTCTCATGATTTACTTTATAGAAAATCAATCAAAATTAATTAAAATCAAATTAAAATCAAAATTAGTACCATTATAATAAAATGTATTGTTATAATTTTAGCAAGAGTACATGTGGCTTTTAGTTAACAAATTACAATAAAAATGTATGCCCTAAACTAGGCAACTACATGTTTATGACTAAAAGTGCAGCGAAACTAACTAATATTTTTCAACACTAACTACTCATAGAATGTACAAGGTCAAAAATACAAGCAAGATAATATTGCTCTTCATTTTTCACTTTTTGTCATCTTCATCATTTCCTTCATCATTTGTTGTTTCTTTAGTCATTTCTGTCACATCTGAAATGAAACACATTTATTATTATTATTATTATTATTATTATTATTATTATTATTATTATTAAATTAAAAGCCCCTTGCTTCAATTAGCAGATTGCTCAAATGCCCTGGATTTGTAATAATAATTGTAATTAATAACAAAATATTAAGTTTGCATTACTTGATTGTGTAGCTGCTGTAGCAATGTTACGAAGAGAAGGTTTAGCAGGACGAGTATCTGAAACTGCTTCTCCTGTTATTGGTGGAGGGCTGGGGTTTTTGTCCCTTTTTAAATCAGCTACATCTTGAATGATTCTTTCCATGATCACATTCATTTTCTCCACGTCACATTCAAGCCCCTTGATCCTCTGATCACAAGTTCTGTTTACCTCCTCTATTCTTTCTCTGCATATTTGTTGTTCCTCTTCCAACTTCTCCTTTGTCTCTTGTATCTGTTTTTTTAGCTGCGAAGCAATTATGCCCCTTAGCTGAACAATCTCCTTGTCTTTTTCATCCAACTCTATTATATTAAAGCATGATGCATTTCCCATTACACATTTCAAGCTATACCTTTACTCGTGTGGACTGCATGTTTTGTGACCTCTTCCAGCTCTGCTTTATTCTCATCAAGCTCTGCTTTTTTCTCATCAAGCTCTGCTTTTTTCTCATCAAGCTCTGCTTTATTCTCATCAAGCTCTGC
>NW_003547314.1:17242-21555 GCF_000090795.2 Amphimedon queenslandica | reverse complement strand
ACTAGTACTAAAGTACACACGATAAGAGGGAACCTCAAACCCAATGTCAAAGTATCCAACAAGACCCTACAACATATTAATAATAAACCAGACCTTAGGGAAAGCAACTGTTTAGAATAATAGAATAATTTTTTAGCGTCAAAATTTTGCAAATTAGTCAAAAAAAGATCCGAAAATACAAATTTTTGTCTTTGTGCATAATTTTTTGGAATAAAAAATTACTAAATAGTCCCACAAAATTTACAGCTATACATATACATGTAGTTGCTTATCATTGACTGAAATTGAAAATGCTTCTACATGTATTTGATACATAGACATGTACACGTACATGTACATGTAATACATTGATAGACTCACATAGCAGGTGTCATTTTGCTTTATGGTAAGCGTGAAACTTGATTTGAAATCAAGATCACTCACTTTGACTGTCGTTATATCAAATTTCTATAAAATAAAATAAAAATGACTGAATTAACCTACTTGCACATAAAATAATTTTAATTAACTGTGAGGGAGTATCAAAGGCCCTACCTATTCATAAAGCACATGCAAGAATATTTCACGCCCACATAGATAATTATGTTCCAAACCTTAATGACATCTGATGTTGAAATGAGACAATATTCATCAACCAGTTTGACTGTTGGCTCAAGTAAAACTTCATCTTTCATACAAGACATTTTAAAACCTAAAAATTTGAAAATATAAATCATTACAAAATTGTAGATACATACAATGTACATGTACATGTGTACAAAAAGTATTCTTATAACAATTATCTAACGTATTGCTAAAATTTAATTCTTGTTTGTTTAAATCCTGCTCTTGTTACAATGATAATAATAAACTGCTTACCTCTAACATTCTCCCAGAATTTGATCTTTGAGTTATATTCATATCCATCTCCCATGGCAACTAAACTCATATTACACCTGTTAGGATAAACTGATGGAAATAGAGAGTGAGAGAGAGAAAGAGAAAATTCAATAATTGCCAAACTCATAATTAGAAAGTACTGATCAAAATTCTTAAATTTGCTCAAAAATTTGATCAAAGTCCCTGTACATGGTGAAACTCAGGCCAAATTTTGCCAAAATTAAAAAGGAGAGAATTCTCCATTTTTATATTTCCTCCAGATACATATACATGTTCTTATGTTGTGTAACAAGTTTGAGCTGATTCTGATTAAATTTAGATTTTTTACAAATTTCCAAATGACTAGGAGAGAATTTTTCATTTTTATAATTTTTTTCTGATACATATACATGTTCTTATGTTGTGTAGCAAGTTTGAGCTGATTCTGATCAAAATTAGATTTTTAACAAATTTTTAAAGTTGCTCCAAATGCCACGTACTATATTGTAGTGCTTGTCAGCTCATGAAGCTCATGCTGTTTAGCTCACTTAGCATGCTTTGTGGGAAACCCTGGATTTAGCAAATGTACATTAATACATCTCACCATTTTTCTTATCAATCAACCACTTGTCCCTAGCATACAGGACAGTATCAAGCATGGACTCAAATAAAAGGAAGTACCCCATCCATTCTGATATCAACACATCAACACTATCAACTGGTAACCTAACAGTCTCCACTTCTCCTCTTATAAATGTGATTTTATCGTCAACCCCATTCTCTCTCGCTATTTCTACTGCTTTGTGTATGATTGGTGATTGGTCTATTGCGAATACGTGACTAGCACCAGCTTTAACTGCAAAGAGGGAGAGAATACCAGTACCACAACCAATATCAAGAACAACCTGTATAGAAATGAAATGAGAGAGAGAGGGAGGGGGAAGGTGATAAAAAGAGACAAGAAAGGCTGATAAACTATGTGTACATGTAATTATACTTTATCTTTGAAAATCTCAGTGTTTTTAGTAATGAATAATTCATAAGAATCCATTCTAACTTCATCCTAAAGGAAAGAGAGAGAATGAGACGAACTTTACATGTAGGTGCACATAAATAGGCACAGCACACTGTCAATGTTCTTAGCCATACATATGTATAATAATGTACATGTAGACATTTAAAATTACTTTGAGCATCTCTTCATGAATGCCATGATGTCCATAGTTGCTAAAGTAACTGTCTTTCTCCTCCACAGCAGTCTCCATGGTAGCATCAGGATCAGTGTCACTGGTTGTTAATTCTCTCATTGTTTCTCTAAAACAAAAGAAGGAGGAATGAGAAAGAAAATACAAACAATAAAGAAGAAAATTAAGAGACAAAGGGAAAGAGAGATGTATATATATACATTTATAAGAGGAGGATAAAGGAAGAGAGAAAGAGGCTTTTCTGTACTTCATCTGGTTGAGGTCTTTAAGAGCATTGTCTAATGCAGTTCTGGTAAGTAGGAGCTGCTTCTCCGTGAGCTCCAGTCTGAGAGAGATAGAGAGAGAGAGAAGACAAAAATAGTAAAAAATAATGAGGAAAATATAATGGTGTACAAATCAATTTACATGTACATGTACATGTGTGCAATAGGACTCTTGAAAACTCATTGTTTCCCATAAAGCATGAAACAGCAAAATTCATAAAATTTTTCAAGTTTAAAAATTCATAAAAAATTGAAATTTGATTGGAATCAGTTCAAACTTGCTACACAACATAAAAACAAGTATATGCATCAGAAAAAATTATTAAAATGAAGAATCCTTTTCTAGTCATTTTTGGCAAAATTTGGCCAAAAACCCTGTACTATAGTACAGGGACTTTGGCCTGATTTTTGAGTAACTTTAAAAATTCGTAAAAAATCCAATTTTGGTCGAAATCAGCTCAAACTTGCTACGCAACATAAGAACATGTATATGCATCAGAAAATATAATAAAAATGAAGAATTCTCTCCTAGTCATTTTTGGCAAAATTTGACTGAAGACCCTGTACTATCATACAGGGGCTTTGGCCTGATTTTGGAGTAACTTTAAAAATTCATAAAAAATCTAATTTTGGTCGGAATCAGCTCAAGCTTGCTACACAACATAAAAACATGTATATGCATCAGAAAAAATTATTGAAATAAAGAATTCTTTTCTAGTCATATTTGGCAAAATTTAGCCAAAAACCCTGTACTATAGTACAGGGACTTTGGTCCGATTTTCGAGTAACTTTAAGAATTTGTAAAAAATCCAATTTTGATTGGAATCAGCTCAAAATTGCTACACAACATAAAAACATGTATATGTATCAGAAAACATTATAAAAATGAAGAATTGTCTCTTAGTCATTTTTGGCTGACCAAAGACCGTGTACAGGGACTTTAGTCCAATTTTTGAAAATCTTGATGTAACTTATACCTTTCTTTAAGACTTGTGTCTCCCCATTCTTCAATCTTTCCCTCCTCTTCCTCCTCCTCCCAGTCTATTTGCAGTAATGGATCATCAGGTACTACTGGTACAAGATACTCTTCACTCTCAAAATCTTCAACTCTCAATCCTTTAACATCAGCCACTGCTAGACTCTGTCCATTAGTATTATGACACAATAACTGTCATTGATATTATTAGCTACATGTACATGTATGGCTGAAAAAACTTATGCTTTGCTAATAGAGCACAATTAAAATACATTGTGAATTATTTTTTGCTGGTGTAGGCATGAGCTGTTGATATGCCCATTAACTATTAATGCTATTTACCCTATAGCTGTAATAATAAACATTTAAGACAACCTTCCATCGCTACCAATTAATATAATAAATAAACAATTAAATCATACTACCCAAATAAGGCAATAAGTGTATGCATGTTGCAATATGCACTCAATTTATAATTTACACATATACATGTACATGTAAAATTGTCTGTCATTGTTAGGGTACATTTGAGACCCTAACTCCGAGTACTTTAAGAAGATCTGCTAAGGATTTTACTACTACTGATCAGTTCATGTACTTGGGGGTTAGTGTACTTTACATGCAACACACACATGTAATTATAATTATATCTGAAATGTGGTGTATCTGTATAAGTTGAAGTGCCATTGGACTATACAGTCATGCTATAATGACGATAGTGCTTGCTTTGTACACAGCCAAGAATTCTAATTTAAATCATGACTGATATCAATCAGGATCAGCCTTGATACATTCCTGTATCATGGATTTTAGGCAGCCTGTAAAGCAATGAGTCTAGTATGATATAATCATGATGATCATCCATGATACAACCATGCTAGAGTACAGCCCTGGTTCAGCCAGAGCAACAGACATGAATCAACATTGATGCCAGTCAGGGCTGTATCAAAATAGACATCCCGCTTGAATCATTGATTTTGGGTAGTTGCCTGTATCAGAGATGATAATTCT
>NW_003547314.1:12735-15176 GCF_000090795.2 Amphimedon queenslandica | reverse complement strand
TGTTGATTAGCTCCTGGTTGCTGTTGCTGGACTAGTACTATCAGTGCATCTCCTCCTTGTTGCAGTTGAGCTGGTACTACACCTCCTCCTTGTTGCTGCTGACCTCCTCCTCCTCCTCCTCCACCTCCACCCCCTCCTCCAAGAATGCCAGCCGTTGCTACAAATAACAATCCCAGTATGCACACCAAACAGAATTCTTTACGCTCAATGGATCCATACCAACTATTAGAGCTAAACTCTCCTCCCTCAACTATGGAGAAGTGGTAAGGAAGACTGGGTGTGCTCACGGGAGCTATAGCAAACTTGAGATGACGACTAAGACCTGGTCGTCCTGTTAAATCAACGCAGTGCTGTATTTCTAATATGAGCCGTTTGAGGAGAGGCTTTGAGAGTGATACTGCATACACAGCACTCACTAGGACAGTATTAGCAGGAAACTCGAACTCTCCTCCTACAAGAGCAACCACTGCTGCTTCTACTGTCTCGGAGGACAGTAAGCTCTCCTTTTGTACTCCAATCCTTAGACCATATTTCTCCCAATTCATCAGTTGAGGTTTGTCTCCTTGAATTAAGAACAGCTTCCTCTCTGCTACCTGGACATCACTCAGACAATCCAATTTATCTGTCAATTATACAAAATATATACAGTGAGTACACACACAATTGTATACACGCACTCAGGGTTTCCCACAAAGCATGTTAAGAGAGATTTCATGAGCTGACAACCATTACAATATAGTACATGTACATATACAATGTACATGGCATTGAAACAACTTTAAAAATTATAATAAATCCAAACTTGATCAGAATCAGCTCAAAGTTGATACACAACATAACAACATGTACACGTATATGTAACAGAAAAAATCATAAATAATAAAGAATTATCTCCTAACCATTTTTGATGAAATTTGGCCAAGGACCAATTTTTGATCTTTAAAAATTCATAATAAATTCAAACTTGATTGGAATCAGCTCAAAGTTGATACACAACATAAGAGCACGTACATGTATATGTAATATAAAAAAATTATAAAATTCATGAATTCTCTCCTTGTAATTTTTGTCAAAATACCCTGTACTACGTGTTCTTCGGTAATACTCTTACCCATTGAAGGGATCAGGTAATTAAATTGTAGTCCAATGGAACTAGTCTCTTTGATGGATTGTTCCTCTAAGGATGTGACTCTCTCCTGTAGTTGTGACTTCTCCTTCATTAGATTGGCTGTATACAATTCATTATCAGACACTTTAGCTCTAAGGTCTATAAATTAATAGAATGTTAATAATTAATATTATTAATTGATGATGATACACTAACCAGTAATGATCTGTTTCTCCTTGAGATATTGTTCCTCCTCCTCCATATCAGCTAATATGAATTTCAGTTTCTCATTATCCTCTATATATTAATAGAATACTCTCTCATCTAATACCATGTAGTGATGATATACTAACCAGTAATGATCTGTTTCTCATTCTGTGATTGTTCCTCTACTTGTGATGTCAGTTTGGCTATAACTTTGTCTTTCTCTGAAATGAGATTTTGATTGTCGTCTACACAATAAACATATTCTCTCATCTAATACATGCTGTGTGTATAGTTAACTAACCAATAATGATCTGTTTCTTCTTGAGATATTGTTCCTCTATATCAGCTACTTTGAGTTTCAGTTTCTCATAATCTTCTACAATAATAGAATATTCTCTCATCTAATATTATGTACTGATGATACACTAACCAGTAATAATCTTTTTCTCTTCACTCAACTTTTCCTGTTCTAGTATCATCTCTTGAAATACACTGCTCATAAAGTCATTACTATCATCACCTTTAACTGAATAATAATATAAAATAAGAGTGTAATCAGTATATGCATAATAACACAACAGAATATAAAGATAATATATACACACCAAAGACTAGTTCAACCAATGTACAAACTATTAGATAATATTCAATATTATTTGTAGCTTATACAAATTTGAAATGCATGTACAGTAGCCCATAAATACATGTACTATGATTATTGTTAATCATACCATATATGGTAAGTAGAGCTCACTCTACATGAATCTCATTATTTCTAATCAAGAATACATAATATACATCATGCTGGCTGATACATCATGGCGTATTGTTTATTTGACCCTCAAGACGAAAATTGGCAGGGTCTTGTGTCTTTAATAACTTGTCACTGCAACAAGGACATGTCATTCCAAATGGCAAGTGATTATGAAGCTTCTTCTCAAACATAATAGCCAAAGAAGTCATATTTAGCCATTAAGAAGTCTTCCAACTTGCTTACAGCCTCATAAACGAGCTCATAAGCATTTCCGTGGCAGCCATTTTAAATTGCGTGGTCAACCCTCCCACGCCAATAATTAATTATTATTAGTGTTAATGTGTGAAATGGTATATTCCTGTATACCAAAGA
>NW_003547314.1:7443-11318 GCF_000090795.2 Amphimedon queenslandica | reverse complement strand
GTTCTATTGTATTATTAATGTTTCATCAGTGATAGTGTTATCTACTGAACACACTAACAATTACTATACATCAGTACTAGTGTCATACTCTCAACTGACCTAACACACATCATTACAGTACTATACACACACATACCTTCCTACAACTGTACTGACCAGTAGTGATACTATCAAATAACAAACATTCATTAACTTGTTCATTCTTCTTATCCTTTCCACCAATCACTACTAGTGTAGGTGAGGTAGAGTCACCATTGATAATAGCACTAGCATGATTGGCTCTCTCCATAGGCCACAGTCCCTCATTAGGTATTGCTCCTGGTTTCAGTATCTCCCAGTTCTAGATACATAAACAAATACTAATAATATCAGTCAGCGTAAATATGAATAATGGGTGTGGCTACACAAATAATGGGTGTGACATGTAAAAATTAATCCTAATATTTAATACTTTGATGTTAATGAGGTGAGGTTAGTGGTTGTGTTTAGTATTATACATGCATAGGCAGCTGCAGGGTCGGGCATTTAGGGGCAATGCCCGACCAAAAATTCTGACCGGTAGTGTGACATCATCATAATAAATAGTTATTCTATGATTAATTAATAGTTTTTAATGAAAATCTAATAATTATGAAGGCATAAATGGCAGACTAATAACAAGGTGATGAAGAGAGACTAAATAAAGGAGGAGATGGTAAGATTTTGGGACCAATCACAGTGGGCTACCACAGCAACACTAGGAAGCATAATCATTTCATTATTCAGTGCTATTTCAGTGTTCTTTTCTTGTCAGTTGCAATGTCTAAAAGACAAGCTTCACTATGTCCTTAGAAAACAAGCCTGCTAAAAAGGAACAATAGTTTACAAAGTGAACCTATTTATAGTAAGTACAGTATAGAAGTCAATAATACAGATTATCTCATAATTCTTACATTAGGTCAGTCTCTTGCTGAATCAGTTGATGATCATGAGTCTCAGCCTCTACAGCCTAGTCGCTACTGCGGTTGATACAGCTACAGTTTTTACAGCTACAGTTGATGTACAGTCAATTGTTGCTCATTCTTTATCACCCAATTCTTCTACTTCCTCTACTAATACTACTACTAGTACTATTACTACTACAGAAGTCAGATTTGGAGCTACACCACCCCGGCACTACTTTATCACAGGCACCTTTGCTACCAAAAAATGGCACTAAAAATGGCGCGTAAAAGAGGGTGTGGCCAAAATCGTGGCACACTTCACGCGCCCAACCCATTTCCTGTACCACACCCATGCCCGACTAGTAGTCAAATCCTGCAGCCACCTATGTATACATGTACAAGTACTGGAGGTATAACAAATCTATTGGTACACAATATACTTGATAAAACATAAAAAATTTAAAAAAAAACAAGATTGCTCATATAGAAAAACCAGGGTTGTAGCATGATTGTGGCAGCCTTGTAACAACTTGGTGGTCACTACCTGGTCACAACCTTGTAAAAACCTTGGATTTGGCACGTTTTTTGGCTTGTGACAACCTTGTCACAACCTTCTCACAATGTACAATGAATTTAATAGAATAACTATAATCTGAAAGACTATCAACATATAATTATTATTGACATCCTAATCCCATATAGTTTCAATTGATTTCTAGATACTCATAATGTATCTATGATCCATGTAGCTAAATGTATAAAGACGTGGATGTGTATTAATGCTATCTTTTTTGACTTGTATAAGTGCTGGTCAATGGTCCAGTTATATATGGTAGCAATAGCTTCATATCATCGTGGGACGCACTTAATGAAACCTCAGTTTCCTGTCAACCTTCGGACAACCTTGTCACTAGGTTGTTATGTTTCTTGCATGTTGGTCAAAACTTCAACACTTTTATGCAAGGTTGTTACTAGGTTGCTACAGCTTTGCGAGGTTGTGACCTGGTTGTAGCAACCTTGAAATTTTTATATGGGATATGAGTAGGATTCCGAATGACCAACGAAAATACGAAATGAAAATCCTACTCTCGTGACGCAAATTCTACTCTACATTGTACTTTTAATGTCATTATTTAAAAGTTATGGATCACCTTACAATGTAAAGTAGAATTTGCGTCACGAGAGTAGGATTTTCATTTCATATTTTCGTTGGTCGTTCAGAATCCTAATCAATCTTGTTTTTTTTTAATTTTTTATGTTCTTGTTTGTGTTGATTTTTTATTTATAATATTTTTTCAGTTACAATTGTGATACTTTTTGATTTTACACAAACAATAAGTTTCTTTATTATTGTTGTCATTGTTATGATTTTACAGCATTTATGAGGGATAGGACTGATTGAATTGAATAGATATGGTGAAGGAATATCTACTATACTGATGACAAGTGAAATGAACACTATAGTCTTGACGTGAATCCTTGTTCAAGAAGCTCTATCTTCCCAGCAATCCTGTAGCTATTCCTGCAGGTTCTTCCTGTTGTCAAGTTCATATTATCATTAGTATCATAACATTGATTAATTGTTTTGTATTTTTGAAATAAAATAATAATTTATTACATACTTAATATATGCAAGATTAATACCTTCTCTTAGCTGGAAACCTCCACTAAGTATTGCAATTTGATTCCAAGCATAGCTAGCCTATCTAGGTAAAAATACTTGCTGTTCCCAGTCCTGAGATCTGAGCATGCGCGACCACGACCAAATTTTGGAGCACATGCTTGATGCTTCTTTAATTAATAAAATGGCGGCATGAGGTAAGCTGGTAAAGCCATTAGGCGCAGGATTTATCATTCCGTGCATCTCCGTAAAACTCCATTGTTATGGCAGTGGCTATTTCTACCACTTACATAACATAACTGGGGACTCCTAAAATGACTAGGGAACACTCTAAAAAAAACTAAACCCTAAACTAACCTTGGGGACTCCTAAAATGAGTAGGGTCGCTCTAAAAAAAAACCGCCACCCTAATCCCTAAACCCTAAAACAATAGCCAAGTAGGGGACTCCTAACATAAGTATGGGACATAGCTAAGTACTAGTAAGTACTAAGTAGTAAAAAAAAAATAAAAAAAGAGCATTGCTGGATTCGAACCAGTGCACATAGGTAAATCCAGCCACACGCCTTCCCAGCTAAACCACCAGGAACCTGCTGCCCCAGTAATGCACATTTTTCATATTTATATTGATTGTCTGTTTAAAAACCGGAGTTTTACTGAGGTCCGCAAAATGATAAATCCTGTATCTAATGGATATAGGTAAGCTGGTACTGTGATCCAACAGTCACAGTATCACTTCTTCTTTTCTTGGAGAATGATTTTAGGGGACAAGGACCTGCGCATACCCTGTTGGAGTAGAATGGTGTAAGAATTAGCCTTCTATCACCAGGCAAGATCGATATATCGACCGACAACTGGATTGACAGGACTAACTTGATGATGATGATGATGAAGATGAAAAGAGGTGGCTGAACAAAACGGCCGGTTTGCAGATTTTTTTTTTCTTCCAGAAAAGGTCTAGAGCCACGCTAGTGGTACCATTGGAGTCCTCTGGTCAAGATAAGGTCCTCTAAGAAGTCTGGTAAGCATAGGAGCTCGTTTTCCCGGTATAGCAAGCAGTGGCGGATCTGGGTGCAAGTTAATGGTAGGGCCAGGAAGTGGGTGTGTCCACTTTTCAACCAGTTATTTTATGGTTATGCATCTTTTGGCCATTTTTATGATGGGTTTCAACAATTTCCTCATCTATGCTGTGCTTATAATGCTCTTCAAGCACTTGTAAGTACTCTGGTGTGGCTTGTGGTTTGCTTTATCAAAACTTGAGGCAGGGAATTGTTTACATTGCATCTAATGAATCTCATTACTGACTTCTGATGCCCGGGCCATGGCCCGTCTA
>NW_003547314.1:0-7433 GCF_000090795.2 Amphimedon queenslandica | reverse complement strand
ATTTAATAGCCACTACATCAATGTCTATATAAACATTGTGTATTGCTAATCGAAATGGTAATCGTTTTGCTCGCCCCTCAATGTTTACATTCGCCTAGTAACTATTGAAATTTATGATGGAATAAATGAGTGTTAGATACATTATACAGGCTAAGGTCACTGGTTATTTTAAGTATAAGTTCTATAATGTCTAAAAGTCTGTCCAATTGATTCAGTACACTATTATTTTATCCCTGCCACCACACTCTTCCTCTTCCTCTCCCTCCCCTTCCTCTTTGGTAAAACAGTGACGGTCTAAGGCCTTGACTCTGGAACTGCTGCTGGGGCTGCCACCTTTGTCTGTACAGTGCCATTTGATGGTAGGCTTTCTTTTATTAGTACGCATTTTATTATTATCAAAATTGTCATCTTCAGAGTCAATATCATCATTACATTCTTGTATTCTATCAATGCATGACTCATCAATAATCCCTGCTACATAGCAAGTGCCATTAGTATCAACAGAGATTGCTATTGGACTATCTAATTGGCTATCAGAATCATCATTAGGATACAAATATGCTGATTCAAAAAAATAAAGCTCACTATTCTTTGTGTGTCATTGCTCACCAAAATCACTAAAGCTATTTAACTTCAATTTTCTAATGCTACTTGCGGCACGTAAACACTGTTAGTAATTGTACTCTCATCACCATTAACAGTCACTCGTCCTCCAAACATTATTCCTCTGTTACCGGTAGTAGTAATCTTCTCAATTATGAAAGTATTAGTTGGTGAACAACACTGTCCACTGACAGATGGAACAGTGAATTGTCCTAAAGTGAAGAGAATACAGTGATCATTTACACAATTTAATATGCTACAAAATGGCAGAATAGTGGAAATTCGCGAAAATTAATTTGGCAAACTTCCGGATACAGGTCATTCATGTATCAATACATGTTAACAATATAAAATATACTAGTAAATCAATAAACATGTCAAGAATCTTACCAGTGGACACATTATAAAGTAACTGTTCATTAGTACGAACAATACCATTCTTAAGTTGATCATATTGAAACTGAGGATGGTAAACAGTTGGTGTAGAACCAGCCCCTCCTATTATGACAAGGTATTCTGCTCCATCAAATTCCAGTGATATCATTCCAGCAAGAGATTTCTTCATCAACGACTGTTCAGCATTACTGCATGAAGTCCACTCCATCTTTATCGTATTCAGTACATTCAACGTATTGTGGTAACAAAAATCATGACCACACCATCCACCGAAATAGTAAATATTAGAATGAAAGGTGGTACAGGAGTAGTCAATTACTCCTAATGGAGGAGTACCTCTTGTTAGGTGAGAGGACCAGTCAGCAGTAGAAAGCTGGTACACATCAACTCTTGAGGTCAGTTCCCTCTTTTGAAGGGAGTCATGAACTTTAGGTAAGTCAAGCTGGCTCCCTGCCCACAGGTAGAGGGACTCCCCTATTTGAGGAGCTTTGTGACTAGCTCTCATTTTGAAACCTGTAGTAAATGAATAATGATAGAAATGAAGACAATGACTACAGAAGAATAAATAGAAAGAGAGAGCATGAAGACAGAGGAGGAGGGAAGATGGTAGGGAGAGATAAACTAACTTTTTCTAGACATCTTCTGAAACAACAACTAACCTAACATTCCAACAAATTCATTATGACTCAGACCACACCTTCTACTCAATTTTATTAGCCCCCACGTGCAGAAACGTGGTTATACAGCAGTACTGTATAGGGGTGTCCCGGTTATGCTAATTTTTTTTACCTATAATTCTATTCAGAAATTCTCAAAAATTTACCTATTATTCATTTTATTCTGCCCTATTATTCTCACTTTATTCTTTATAATCATGAGCTAACTACAATAAAAATCAAAATTAGTAAGTCTGAGAAGCCATTTAAAATATCACTATCAGCAGAGACTGCAAAATATAAGTCTCTATATCAATTTCAGAACCTGAACTTTGTTCAAAAATTGAGTTACAACTAGCTCGGGCATTAAAAAATTCAAAAATTGTGCATTTTCTGCTCTTTAATTAGAGTTTGGCTACTGATCCACCTATTAGGCCAGCATTATTCTGGAATTGAAGTGCTACCTATTATTCCCAAAATTATTCCGGAATAATCGGGACGCCCCTACAGTACTGCTCTGCATCACTCATTGATTAGAGAAAAGGAGTGATGAGGATATCAGAGAGACTATTTAGTACTCACAATGCTAATGTACTGGAATGTGGTGTATTTGTATAAGTAGTAGTGTCATTGGTACTGGATAGAGCTATTAGAGAGGAGGAAGAGGAGACAGTAAAGGAAGCATGTCATTCACTACTAGTGATGTATGACAGGATCACTTTATAATCATTGATTAGAGTGTTTGTATGTAACTGGAACTTTAAAACATCATGAACACCCACGCAATGGAAGTGTATTAATTAAGTGATTGTGGGAGTGGCTGGATATCATGGCTGGAGTTGATGATGAGGATTGTGGTGGGGATTGTGATGAACTGGATCATCTAGATGAAGCTGTTACTAAATCCAGGAGCTCCTTCAAGATTATGTTTAATAAAGGAGTTGTAGTGACATCACAGAACTCATAAATATTCATGATCTTATTTTGTATATATATTGCATGCTGTGTTATTAAAGATCAGTGTTTGGGTGTCAACACGAGGTATAGCGATCTCTCTCTCTGGGCGCAACAACCAGCCTTGCCTGTCAATAGCCAGCACTTACACATAGCATCCCATATACGAATTGCTATATTGGTGACCCGGACGGCCCTGGCGACTCATTGCTCAGGGTATACAGACAAGCAACTACTGGACGTGTGCTGTATGGAACGCCATCCTGGACAAAATTCCTCATCAATAATGTAAATATGGAAAGGTAGTGTGGCGATGCGCGAAGCGCATCGCCTCATTAATGCGTCAATTTCATAATGGATGTTTCTTATCTATGCAGCTAATCGATGTAGCTATTCAAGTGATGGTAGCTACGATTTTCTAAGACTTCACCTCATCACGTGATCCTCACCCCGCCTATAGTAGGCGTGTTAACCAGTGACAAGATTAAGATTTAGAGATGGCGATAAAGCAGAGCTACTATAGTAGCCTTGAGTGAGTGCATGTCAGTGTTCTTGGTGGAGATCAAGAGCTCATCAAATCCAAGGAGTCTTTCCAAGTCAGAAATGTGTATATTACTGTTATTGTTATCTCTGCTGTTGTCTTATTATTGATAGGACCAAACAAGGAGGATCAGATAGCCCTCAAGGAATGGCTCAGAGAGACTCGATAAAGAAAAAGGCATTGTATAACTGGTCACTCTTTTTTTAACATTAGCAATTGCATGTTTTGTTTTAATGCCTGTACTAGTGACTACAATGTTCTTAATTATTGAATGAAATTGCAATAAACAAAATATTTTTAACAGAAATCAAAATGTTAGTGGAAGCAAAGCTGAATGGGAAGGGTACAAGAGATCAGAGTCATGCACAGTCTTAGATGATACGTGTTCAAGGAAAGATGTGTTATTTTTAACAAATCAAAATGTTACTGGAATTTAAGAGATCAGTTATTTGTCATAAATGATACGATAAGTGTTATTTTTAAGAGATCAGACATTCATGCACTAATATTATGCATAATAATCACTTGTCATAAATGATAATATTCATACTTTCCCAAACCCCCCATGGTTCTTGAAACCATAAACCATCTTCTCTTTGAACTTTGAATATTCTTCATACTTAATTGGTAAAGTCAGAGACAGGGCACAAGTAGATGCAAAAGGGTACGCTATAAATTCATCAAAGTATAGCGATGGCCTTGGTGTAAAACCGAGAGGAGGTATTACGTCACTACCAGTGAAAAAGACTAATACGTCTTGTATGCTCAAGTCATTAGGGGCCACTGGAGAATCTACAAGAGAAAAAATAATTGGACACCAGCATGCAGTGAAGTCATATACCTTTACATTCATCAAGAAGGCGAATAAAATATGAATATGCCTCCTCTTGAAGCTTCCGAGTATTAGTACCCTTCTCAGCAAAATGGGCTCTCAAAAGATCTTTTAGTTTATCTTTACACAAAAGATAAATCAAAATAATTTAAAATAATTATGATAACAAACCTGCTGTTATACAATTGTCAGGATAGTACATAAAGAACGGCTTCATAATATTCTTGTTTTCTTCAATTATAGAGAGTACTCCAAGAGACCTCAGCCCCTTCTTCAACTGGTCCAACTCGGCAAGGCATTGGAGGAGAGTATGGTGCAGAGCCACAACCCTTGTGATTTCCTCCTTGTCGGCAATAGTTACATTACATATTGGCTTACTGAAGCCTGTGCTAAATAATATGTCGCAGTGATCAGAGAGTGCTTTTTGAAAAGCCAAATCATCTGTCATATCCTGTATCTAGTGAATACATGTAGCTATTAAAAAATAAAATTAATTTTCAAAGGCATACCTCTTTCAGTAAATAAAAGGCCTCTCCATTGGGCATCGACTCAATATCTATATCTATATCTCTAATCTCTTTGCCACAAATATAGTCGTACACTGATAGAGAGAAGAAAGGAAAACCACTGCCTCCGTGGGCCAAAGATGCACTCATCAACAGTCCTAACCTTTCAAACTTATTGGCCTGTAAAACAATTATAGGTAAAGTTAATAGTTCTCACACAGTGTGAACACACCTGTAAACCCGGTGTGTCATGTCTAAGTTCGTAGCAATTCTTCTTGCCCACACACATAAACAATTTCACTTCATAGGCCAATAGACGAAAAAACTCCCTTTTCACTCCCCCTCCATCAACTGCTTCCTCTCCCAAAAATTCAACCTAATATCATAATAACACTCTAAACTAAAACTGAAATCAGCTTATAACTTACTTCAAGCTGTTTAATTGGGCTAAATGATGCACTATTAATACCTGCCAAAGCTGATGCAAGCAAGTCCTCCCTCCTCACAGACAAATAAAAAACATTCGTGTCGTCGATGAAGTTTTGCAAATGAGTCACAACATCCAGCATTGATGTAAATGTTTTACTATAGTAAATAAAATAAAAACTACTCTTGCTTTTATTAAGGGATTAACATAACTTACACATAAGATTCATTGGCATCTACTTCTTGAGAAGCGGGCGGAGAGTGTATCGGAGAAAATGAGGGAGTAGATGATGCTGACGATGAAGGCTCCAGTGGCAATGTTAACTCCGACCTTCAAAAATAAAAAATATCCATTAAAACCTAAATATGGTGTCCAACTTAACATACTCTTGTCCACACTGGTCTAGGTGACTTCTCAACAAGTCCAAAGGGAACTCATTGTTGCACCTGAGACACACTTGCATTAGCTACATGTACATGTACACGCAGGAGAATAAACAGAATAAATTATCAAAACAAACCTCTGATACATTCACATCATTCCTTGGTTCCATCATCTCGATATCAATATTTTCCTGAATAGGACGTATGTACACTTTTGCTGCACCCATATAACTACGTAGCAACCTGGGAGAGTGGCAAACTGGCGATTTGATTAATTCCAATTGTCTTGTTTGGGGTATACACCTCATTAGCTCAAATCCACCACAAAATTCAAGTTTAGGAAAACTTTCTATCAACTTCACATGAAATTCAGCAGTGCTGCAATCGACATTAGTGATCTGGATCTTCTTTTCTCCTAACCCTGCTAGTATAAGACACTCTCGAGCAGCTCTATTTGTCGGAACTCTATCGTCATTTGTACCTGCCAGGCAAAAGAAAGCGTGGGTCCAACTTGGTAGCTTTGCTCTTTTGGGGCGGTAATCTGGGACATCGTATGCAGGCATCTTACGCTTCATTTCTGTTGCTGTGTTTCCGGCGACTCCACGAATAGAAGAGACGACTCGTCTGTAGGAAGACTCAAAATTATTCCATCTTCCTGTACAAAAACAAGAATTAAATGGTAAAAAATCAGCTAAGACAATTTTGACTACATTAGCAACGCTAGCAATATCCTACTGAGGCTCCCTAACCTGTGTTTACATTACCCACCCATGCATAATGATAATTATTCTTAATTTTACCACCAGAAAACCACACCCCCAAATGCTTGTAATTAAGGTTACCTCCCTATTCTGGCACAGCAAATAATATTGGTAAAATGGTAAACACATGTAATTAGTAACAAAGGGAAAGAACAGTCACAGCTACTGAAAGTGCCCGCACACACAAGCCACCCCTTTACATTACATATATAATAATACACACACACACACGCACACACCTGTGCCTGAGCGAGAAGAACAAGGCTGAGGCTGAGCTGAGCGAGAAGAACAAGACTGTGGCTGAGCTGAGCGAGAAGAACAAGACTGTGGCTGAGCTGAGCGAGAAGAACAAGACTGTGGCTGGGATGATTGATACGGTGCCGCGGGTTCAAGAGCCCGTAGCGGTTCTCTTATCGGTGGGGGCAACGGAGGCGGGCTGGGCGAAGGAGTAGAATCGAACGCGAGTTCGTCCCTTGAGATGACACCAGCTCCTTCTGAATTCTTAAACTGAAGCAATATGTTGATGGCTTCTTCGAGCTTCTTAGACGCCATTTCACCATAAATATTATACCCAGGGCCGGCCGGTAAGATGAAGGACGCCTGCTTCCACCACCTGAATAGAGGCAGCAGTGCCTGCTTCCAGTATGGACTATGGACAGGACAGGTGAAGGGACTTCAAGGGAGCCTAGGCCTTCCTAGACAACGCGTGGCAGTACGTGTGGCTTGTGCACGTGAAGATCTTGACTTACTGCGCATGCGCAAAATAATAGGAGGAGCCTGGAGCCCTGGACATACATGTAATATGGAAAAATCCAAAAATTAATGATTCAAAAAATTAATAATGATTCGTTTTAAATGTCACAATTTTGGCACAGTGCAATAAATTCCTTGAGTAGCACATAGAACCCGACCCCCATATCATCACAGTCATCAAGCGGATCAACAAGGTTCTTTAAAACGGCTAACTCATGAGGTTGAAGAGGATTTCTGGTACATGGAACTGATACACCACATTCTTCATCTTTGTTTAACACTGCAGGGCCACACCAATCAATTCCATACTCCTGTAATTCATCCTATGTACAATAGTAACAACATTGAACATTAATAACATTGAATTGTATAAACATTACTTCACTCATGGCTTCAAGTAGTCCTGACACTGCATGACCGTCCCTTGAACCTTGTAGCATTCCACGTACCCACAGCTGGACTGGTGATCTGTTTCCTTCCGTACGAAGCCTATGGCGACTGTAAGCTTGACGAAATAAATTCAACTGAGCATTGATTCGAGGTAGATAAACGTAGTGTAAGCAGAATAAATCAATATCGTCATCCGGTGAAAGGACCCCACTCTCCTCAAGGTATAGAAAA
>NW_003547313.1:20620-21568 GCF_000090795.2 Amphimedon queenslandica | reverse complement strand
TTTGGGCGTGGTCGCGCATGCTCAGATCTCAGGACTGGGAAAAGCAATCAATGTTTTAACCTAGCTAGGCTAGCTATGCTTGGAATCAATTGCATTACTTAGTGGAGGTTTCCAGCTAAAAGAAGGTATTAATCTTACATATTATTCTTTCATCAAGTGTTTAATGAATTATTTGTTACCCGATATGAGAAAACCAGGCTATATGCTCCAAAATTGAAAATTGAGATATGTCTTTCTTAATTAAGCAAAGTTTTTCCTATCTTTTGGTCCTTCTTCCATGTAATTTGACACATCTAGTGCTGAGTTATGCTTATTTATGCAACAAGAAGTCTAAACGAATGAAATTGAGTTACAGCCATTTTTATGATCATATCTTGCATTATTTACATGGTACACAACAAAAAGAAAGGTCTGTAAATGACCTCCGTCAAGTTAATTTTGGGCAAACTTGGTATCAAATGAAAGGAAATTCTTTATACAATACATTTTTGGAATAATCTAAGTTTTGATAAGGTACCACTGTCACAACTTTAAGAAGCCATATCTCTAATTGATAATTCCCGCAGATAGCCTGGTTTTCTCATATCAGGTCACATTTTAATTTAAAAAACAATTAATGTTATAATAATGCAATGATTATGACTTTGACATCAGGAAGAACAGGAATAGATAGCTAGGGAAGATGGAGCTTCTTAAACAAGGATTCAAGTCAGGACTATAGTATTAATTTCACTTGTCATCAGTATAGTAGATATTCCTTCAGCATATCTATTTCGGGCTGTGACTGCTGTCTCTCATAAATGCTGTAAAGTCATAACAATAATAAAAAAGATATTGTTTGTGTAAAATCAACAAGTAGCACAATTGCAACTAAAAACATATTATAAATATTTTTAAAAAATCAACACAAACAAGAACATAAAAAATTTAAAAAAAACAAGATTGAGT
>NW_003547313.1:15540-17993 GCF_000090795.2 Amphimedon queenslandica | reverse complement strand
AGATTAGTTCTGGAAGTTCATGAAACGGTTGTTCTCAAGAGTCTTCTGAACAATCTCACTTAAGTAGAGAGTCACAATAGGTGTCATCAGCTGATGAAAAGTAAAATAATTCAATATTGAAATCTTGTAATTAATGTTGGAAAGCTTGCTAGCCAGCTTCAAAGAAAGCAAAATACTCCAGTAGTGATGATGGCATTTTTGATTGCAAGTAACTTTTTATTTTACGTCTTTATTGGCTCCTACACCGTCAGCATCCAGCGTGGAAAGTACGGTTTCAGTCATTGAAGCATCAGCAATGAAAAGTTACTGCACTTTTAAACACTGAATAGACCCTTCACTCTTTGTTATTAAACCTAATGAGGAAATAAGCGTAGTAATTAAACCGATAATACAAGTGTTTTCTTGATGATCTGGCAGCGTCACACAATAATAACTGCATCAACTGTCAAGAGTGGGGAAGGAATGAGAGCGATATTTGACATGATTGATTGGGTGGCAGTGAAGTCTGGCTCTATAACCTATAGCGCTGCAATGGTAAGTTATCTAGTAGAGTTCCGCTATCTATTGGTCAATTTGGATTGTTAAAAGGAATGTTTTGCCTTGTAATGAAATTGCTTCATATAAGGTTTTAGAATGTACATCAATTTGTTAGTTTTCCTAACAAAACCATTTTGTTGCAAAGCTCCAAGGTTATTTTTTTCACTGTTGAGCTGATGATAAATGTGTATGTCACTTACAATTCTTCTGTACATGGAAAAGTAACAACAGCACACACCCATGCAACACAAATGACAGTTTATGCATAAAACAAAGTTTTGAGCTTTCAAACAGTAAGAGAAAATGAAGATAATCTTAACTGAATTATCTATGAGCATTAGATGGTAGAGAGACTCTTTAAGTCTTAATGAAAGTCTAGCTATGCATGCAACATGGTGATAACAATTATAGAAATATTTTTACACTAACATGCTTATTTAATTTTGAGTCTTCACATGCTCCAGAGATAGCTGCCAAATCAGTAAGAGCCTATATCAGCTGTTTCAGTGATGCAACAGTTAAGGCATACTTGCTCCATATTGTGAATGATGTGTTACGAAACTTCGTCAGTGCAAGACATTTTTTATTCCTCGATATGTTAGTTATGTAATTTGTAATTTCTTATATCAACATTTTAATACATATGTCACAATATCTTCTAAAACACACAGCGCTACCAATGTCAAAGTTCATATGTGGCAGACCATTCCTGGCAGAAAACTCAATTTATTTATAATTGATACAAAGTTACTGAAAGTGTTTTCAAATTTATTTGAAGTGGTTTTTTTGGCTTTAATGTTAGGGCTATCCAGATTGTGTTTGCAAGATTGACCATAGTTGTACTGTCGTAGTGTTTACTGCTGAGGTATATCTTATAGCAGGAAATTTTTGTGGAGTGCTCATTTTCATTTTTTTTGGCCAAAAGTTTGAATGAAAATGTGAAAAAAAATTAAAGATAAAGTGGGTGTATGTGGTTAATAATTAATTATTCAGATTATTTGATTAACAAAATTAATCTTTTTTGTAGAGCCTGATTGGATAGGAAGTAATATTTATGGCAACGAAAATTTTCTGCTATGAAGAGTACCTTGACTAATGATAATATTTGTAACCTCATTTTTCCTTTCACACAAGTGGGCTTCCAATTTTTAGGCAAAATCTTGTCGTTGAATTGAAGATAATTTCGATGTACAGAAGTCATTCATTGGGCAACTCCTGTTCTATCTGACTACGAATGCATTGTATACTTTCCCCATGAGAACACCACTATTGAGACTACATGTTGAATGGCACTAGGTGAATGAATGTTAATTTCTTTCAAGCACTGATGTCTTTATTTTGTTGTTTTTCTGCACATTCATGCTATTGCAAGCATCTTATGGCACCCAGACATAACATGTGTATATAAAATACATGAACATCTACACAAATTTTCAGGTTCAAGTAGATAGTGGTAAATAGAGAGAGGCCTCATATATTTGCCTTTATTTTCTGATACTTTCATGTATTATATTTATACATAAATAATCATCTGAAAATCTTAAAAGACTGTTTCCCAATGCTTATCTTTCTGATTTAGTGCTTATTAGGTTATCAGGTAGGTAGCCATTGTGGATTATTTTCTTTTAAACAGAACACATTCTTTTGTATGAAACTTAAGTGCCCACATGGCTTTTATCTTGAGTAAATAACTGCAATAGAAGATTTCATGCAATGCTTTTTGCAATTAGTGACATATTTTTGCAGACGAAAATACATAAAAATACACAACTACTTACAAAGTAAATACAAGTGAATTCCGGTTAAAATAATTAAAATACAAGTAGATGCAGAGTAGATAGAATATGAGAAGATGTGCTGTCTGATGGCACCCCATGTTTTATATCCTACATGTATATCTTGTTGGTAAAAGAATG
>NW_003547313.1:11168-15412 GCF_000090795.2 Amphimedon queenslandica | reverse complement strand
GTAAAAGAATGACAATGAAAAAAAGAGGAAGATCTCAAGGGAATTTAAATTAACTGTTGTCTGCAGGGTGGGTGATTTCTGAGGGGAAATTCTTTGGTCAACTAAATACTTATTTTCTTGTGTTAGGGTTTGCTATGTTCTATCTAATGCATCATAAGAAATTGCCATCTCTACCAACATAAAGGCCTAGGACATGATTTAAAGCTAAAAATAGCCACTGATTAGATTGAAATCTTGTCAACAGGAGGCTTGGTGAAACTCTCAACCCATACATGTACTTTTTACAAAGTGCATATTGTCTATAATAATTTCATCTCCTACCAGTTATGATATTTGATAGTAAAAGTTCATTCTTTGTTTTAACATAATATAACTCATGACTTAATTGAGGATGAGTGTCATTGTGCCATCACAATGACAAGTGCTACACCCCATTGTGGCAGTAAGCTATTACAGCCATTGGCAGTAATGGTTAGCTACTACAGCTTTGCATGCCGGCTACAAAACTTACCTGATATTCCTCTCTTCACTGCTGAAGAAGAGGACATACAAAAAATGGGCAGAAATAGCTAGAAAAGGAGGGTGGAAGCAAACAGGAATGGTTTTTTCCGTGAACATTTCAGTTTACATTTCAGTTTACATTTCAGTTTACATTTCAGTTTAGGTTGCTAGCATGCAAATATGTTTTTGATGGCTTCACTTCCTAAACAAATTACATGATAATCCTGATCACCTGGACTAGTTTTCAGCATTGTTTTCCTGCTGTAGCATAGAAAGAAAATTAGCAGAAAAAAAAAATTGCCTGGTAATTTTAGGCAAGGAATGATATGGAAGCTGTGAATTAGGCCTTGTTTACACAAAGACAGCACTGCGAATCTGAGGACTGGGAAGGTCCATTTTTATCGCATATACATGACAACAGCTTTCGCTTTCTTGCATTTACACCAATACACTTCGCATAATAATAGTGATTCTAATAAAGTAATTAATTGGGCTTGTTTGTAGGTGTGTACAATCATTTATGGGAGTGTATAAAAAAACTTAGCTCGTGGAGTATAGAGTTCGTTCCTATAACCAAAAAAACATGCTAAAGAAGACAGGACACGAGTTTATCTGAACAAATGATGAAGTAGAACTGTTGTAAAATGTGGTGAGAGACTATAAGTCAAAAAAGTCAGCAGAATCATTGGATTGGGTGTCGGTATAAAGGAAATACTCGGCTATACATTAAGAACTATTAGCAGTACTCGTGGAAGAAAACAATACTTCTCAGAAAGACTTTCCTCACAAGAAGGAACTGGTAACAAAGCAGATAGTGACTTTGAAGCTTAAGGTAGTGAAGACAAAGTATCGTCAAGAAGCAGACAGTGGCAGAAGAGGCCTTGGAATGGTTGTGCTAATTTCTATGAACTCTGAGAGAAGTTGTGGGGATGTAGCCCAGCAACTGAGCTGATTGAATGTGGTTGTGAGACTACTAATTTGGTAAACAGTGATTATACTGGTCAACAAAAAAACAATGATGGTGACGGGTTGAATAACATACAACCCACTAGTCCTCGTCAAATTAATGACCATGGGAATACAGATCATTTGCCTACTATGGCAGAAAATGAGGATGGTAGTGAGGATTGTAACAATTCTAGTCCTGCCAGAAAAACAACTAGTACAAATACACAGGATGGTACCAGGGAGAGTGGGGAAGGTCAAGCTATAATTGATCAGCAGTGACGGAAATTGTTGGATGGTACGCTTGACAACTACCGTAATGAAAAACTTTAGAGAAAGTTACCTATTGATGGGCAGCTACTGACTTGTGCTCAAGAAGAGCTGGAAGTGAAGAAGAGAGTAGTTGAAAAGATTGATGAAATGGATAGACAATTTACATCCGACATTTCAAAGAATATGGAAAAGCTAACAAGCTCAATCACATAAGGCTCTTCACTCCTGAAAGCCTTAATGTTCAATCAGCAGCCAGGGGCAGGACAGTATTACCAAGATGCGCCACCGCAACAATACTATTCCATGGCTAGTCACCACCGCATGCCCCTCAAAGCTATCAACCATCAAGTTATGGTGCATCATCATCCTCTGGGTCATGCCCACAATCACTGTACAACATTAATAATACCAGCGTGTGATTGATTAGCTAGGTTCATTAATGTGCATCACTACTTTGATTTATTATTATTATTATTACTATTTTGTTTCACTTATACAAAGTGTATCTAACTAACTATAGTAACTGTCATTTTTTACCGTTCAAATTATTGTGAATTACTTTAAAAAAGTTGATTACCATTTTTTACTTTAAATTTAAGGATCGAAATATTAAGTACTTTTCGAACTTTTTTTTCTTCTGTTTCATTCACTTCTGTAATGTATCGATTTCGAATTGTTGGTGGTTGAAATTTATGACTATACTGAAGAGGATTTCTGAAATTGTCACAACACTTTCATTGTTTCATTTTTCAGAAATTGTGCAAAACAAACCAAGTGTAGATTACAAAAGGAAGATCATCTATATTGATATTATCTATAGTTGGTATTGCTGCGAGAGCAGGAAGATGGTGAGGCACTGACAGATGGGAGTAAGTGTGGCAGTGAGAGCAGGGTGATGGTGAGGCAATGGGAGCAGGGAAAGGGTGTGGCATGGGAGATTGTGTGGTAATAAGAGGCGTGGTAGTGAGTGCAGGTTGATAGTGTGGCAGAGAGAGTAGTGATATTTTCTGGTAATGAGAACGTTGAAATGGAGTGGCAATGAGAGCAGGAAAATAAGGTGGCAGTGACTGCAGGAACATGACGTAGCGGTGAGAATTTGGACGTAGGTGGCTATGCGAGCAGGAAGATAGTGTGGCAATGAGAGCAGGAAGGCAGTGAGAGCAGTGACATAGTATGGAAGTGAGAGCTGAGAGATTGTGGCCGTTAGAACAGAAAGAGGATATGGCAGTCAGAGCAGGGAGATGGTGTGGCAGTGTAAGCAGAGCAATGATGTGGCAGTTAGAGCAAAAGATGGTGTGACATAGAGAGCAGGAAGATGGTGTGGCTGTGAGAGCAGGGAGTTAGTGTGGCAGTGAGAGCAGGCAGTTGGTGTGGCTGCAAGAGCTTTGATGTGGTGAGGCAGTGAGACAAGGGATATGGTGTGGCAGTGACAGCAGAGAAGTAAAGGGCTTTGGGTGCAGAAATATGGTGTGGCAGTGAGAGCAAGGAGATAGTGAGGCTGTGAGAGCAGCAAATTGGTAAGGCAATTAGAGAGTTGAGTTACTGTGAATGTGGCAGTGAAAGCAATGAGATTATGATGCAGTAATACAAAGGAGATTGTGTGGCAGTGAGACCAGGGAAGTGGTGCAGCAGTAATGGCAGGTAAATTGTTTGGCATTGAGAGCGGGGAGATGGTGATGTAGTGGGACGAGTAAGATTGTGTGGCAGCTAGAGCCTTGATGTGGTGTGGTAGTGAGAACAGGGTGATTTTTTGGCAGCGAGGGCAAAATGATATTGCAGTAGTGAGATCCGGGAGACAGTGAGGCTGTAAGAGCAGGATGTTCGTAAAGCAATGAGATCTGGGAGTTGTTGTGGCAGAGAAGGCAGGGACATGGTGCTGCAGGGACATGGTGTGGCTGTATTAGCATGAGGCAGTCAGAACGGGGCGATTGTGTCGGTGAAAGAAGGAAAATGTTGTCAGTAAGAGCAGTAACATTGTGTGTCAATGACAGCAGGGATATGGTGTGTCACTGACAGCAGAGGGTTGGTGAGGCAGTAGTAGCAGCAAGATGGGGTCACAGTATAAGTACAGAGATGGTGTGGCTATTTGAGTGAGGACATGGTGTGGCAATGAGTGCAGGCACATGGTGAGGAACATAGGGCAGGGAATTGGTGCGGCAGTGAAAGCAGAGAGATTGTGTGGCAGTGAGAGTAGTGAAATGGCATTGCATTGAGAGCAGAGAGATGGTGTGGCAGAGATAGCAGGGTGATCATGTGGTAAAGAGAGCAGCAAGATTGTGTAACGGGGAGATGGTTTTGCCATGAGAACAAGGAGATTGTGAGGCAGTGAGAGGAGACAGATGATGTGCAATGAGAGTACGAAGCTTGTGTGGCAGAGATCAGCAAGATGGCGTGGCAGTATGGCAAGCCTTTTGTGTCAAAAATACGTAATGCAAATGCCATGCATAATAATGCATTATAATGCACGACCCCAACATTGTGAAAACCCATGCGTTATTAGGACCCTTACGTCCTAAGAACTCCTA
>NW_003547313.1:5918-9975 GCF_000090795.2 Amphimedon queenslandica | reverse complement strand
GTGTGTTTGTAGTATCTATGGTGGAAATGGGAGAGGGCACAATTTAATTGATCAATGGGCGTGGAAAATACTGGACATTACTAAAATGGACACTCAAGCTTGGGATGATTATTTTACCTCTTTGGAGCAGTTCCATATGGAATGTCAACGCCAGTATGGTTTGTGTAACTCTCAGTCCACCAGTTACGCTTTGGAGCAATCTTGAGCGCATTTGTGACACTCTTATTACAGTATTGTCACAAGATTTTCCTGGAATGCTGTAACAGGATTATTGTCTGTTTCACCAGCTAATATTGTGATACAAAGATCACATTTGCAATCATACTCTGATTCTGCCCCTTGTCGTAGTAATGTCTATGTTCGTGTTCCAGCTTTGATACGACCTGGATTTGATATCTGTGAGGAAGAGATTGAGTACTTAGGATCACTCTCCTTCAGTTGGAATAAAATTGCTGCATTCATTAATATTTCTAGATCTACTTTATATTGGTGTGGGCATGTAATTGTCAGCTGATTGCAAATGTAATTGTTTCAACATAACTTGATGGAAATGGCTAAGTCCATTTGTTAGTTACTCGTTATTGTCCTCTTTTCTTCATCTAGTTTTAATTATAATACAACAAAATAATTGTCTTTTTTATGTCTTCTCTTTTTTAAAGACTACTTAATGAGCCAGGGCTGCAAATCACGGGTATGATCAGTCTTGACACATTTTTTTCAATGGAGGTCTTGTTCGAGTACAGTGGGACGAAGATCCCATTAAATCGCCCTGGTTGTTCCTATTCACTTGCTTGTATTGAAGAAGCAATAAAGAAATATGATGGAAGTGCCTGTGTAGATTGCGGCAAGATTGTGTCTTCCAAGTATGTGCTTCAAAGATGGTCACAAAAATGGGAGGCCTAAGTGGTTGTAAAGAGTGTATCGGAAGTGGTAACTGGGGATTTAATTAATGTGACTGTAACACCGAATGTGGTTAGTAACATTTTTCAGACTCTGATACAGAGTGAAGCATAGTAGCAGCCAGAAATAGCTAATCAAAGCTTTCTGCCAATTCGTGCCTAACTGATTGTTAACATTAAAGTAACATTACAATAGGATGATACTGTGTTTGTTATTCATTATACTTTGTTCAGGAAAGCACTAAGAAAGCCATCGACATATGCCAATTTTTCAAAAACAAGCCTTCCATCCATTGAGCACTGTGAAATTCTCAACAAATTATACCCATCTTGTGCTACATCCTCAAAAAAGTTTGACACTTTACATAAAGGTGTTGCTAAGCTTTCCCAACCCAAGAAAGAAGCTGCTGTTCCATCTGGTGGAAAATTTAAGAGCCTTAAAGCAATCCTACTTCGTAACCCTCTATTGTCAGTTCACTCAGTTCCTCAAGGAAAGGTATGCAAGAAACTGGACAATGAAGGACGTATCAAAACAATCAAAGTTCATAGGAATGTGACATCAGACGTTAGAGAAGATATTTATAATTGTTTCGTTGGCGTATCAGAATCAATTTGTAATTTCTTTATTTGAGAGCTCTTAACAATAATTGTTTGGAAATTCTAGACAACCAAGAGATTAATGGTGAAGGTGCAGTTAGTTTGTGTGGAAGTGGCAGTTTATATCTTACTGACATTATTGAGATATAGGTGCATGTACATGTATAATACTGATTTATACATATTGCACTTTTGTTAGGGTCCTTCACAGATTCTTGATTACTCAAGATCAGTTCAAACTTCAAGTTTTGATGACAGTCATCACACAGACCCGTGAAACAGACAGGATTCATGATAAATGACGTGTTGAGATGACACGAGTTGATGTGAGTAAATTTATTCATTTGATAGTTTAGTGTTACATTTATCACTTAAGCCTCCATCCATTACTTTTGCTGATGATGAAGACAGTAGTAGTATAGTTGAAGACTTTTAAGTTAGTCATTCGTGTTTTGTTGAGTATAAATTGTCTATGTACTGTTTAGGAGAGACAAGACTTAATTCATAGTCAGAACACTTCCTGTGGCTTACCTTTAAAAGCTGACAGATCCAAGGTATGAATTCAATTGTTGTTGCATACAATAAACTATGAAGTAATACGGCTAAGGCATTCATTTCATTGATTGTGTTCATTTGTCGAATAATAAAACTTTTGAAATGATTTTACGTGTAACAAACATAGTTTACAAATTTTATTGTTTCTTTCTATTTATGTACCCTAGGATATGGCTCTAGCTTGTATTTCTCATGAAATGGAGGTAATATGACTTTAGAAGTTTAATTTTATGTCAAGTTATCAGGTTGATTAGTTTCTAAGAATTACTCGGTGAGATGTTTGATTCCATAACAAAAGGTGATTTTGAAGTAGCATTTTAGCTTGGTGATGGAACAAGTTGGGTGCATTTTTTTGCAATGATACTCTACAAGTATTACTGTATATTTAATTGATTGATTATTAATTTGTGATAGGACTTTTATGGATATGTCTTTTCAAAGGGGCATGTAGATCCCCCATTTTCTCTTTTTGCAACCTATCTCAGAGTAAAGATAGAGATTAACGCTACAAAATTGCAGGAGTCAACTATTCGTAGAGGTTCAACAATATTTATTAAATATAACAGTTGTACTTCAAAACCTTCTCAGTTTTATGGACAGTCAACAGAGGTATGATTAGGTATTGAAATATTATCACCATAGACTTTAAAAATGGTTAGAAAGAATTTTCTATTTTACGCTACACATTCTTGTATTATTTCGAAAGTCAGTTAAGCTGATTCTAAATAAAAATTCTTATGATTCTTAAAGTTACATAAGTCTATAGTAGATTCTATTAATCTTAAAGTGGCTAATAGAGATTTATTATTACCAGAATTTCTGTGGTACAGAAATTGTGAGCTTGTTTTGATTAAAAATGTAATTTTTGAAATATTAAATTTTGGCTACCTGCAATGTATTATCATAATTTTTATTAGTTCTAAAGGCTTTTTGTGTCTTATTTATGCTCTACTAAATATATAAAAACTAAAATTAATAGCTATTTGTTTTACATCACTCATCAAAGAATTAACGGTGCAAATGATAGGTCACTTCTCAGAAGAGGTAAACAATTATTATACTGGTATTATTAAATCATTTATTATACTATTAGCTTATCAGGAGTGCCATAAGTACATGATGTCTTTAAAGTTGATGTACAGAATTCTTTATGTTTCTCGAAGTAGCATATATGGAGATGTGTTTCAGATGTATTTAAATTTGTCTAAAAGCAAGATCATGGAGCACTATCCTGTTTAAGCATGTTTCAATGGGGAGGCTGCAATCGATTCTGGAGAAGTAATACGTAACGTTCATTCAGCCTTTTCTGAAGAGGTGTGCTTACATTGCTTTGAGGGATCAACACTTGTGGCAGCATCAATTCGTCCAGGGATTAGTTTAAGTAATCTCGAAGTTATTGGTACCATAATCTCTCATGGTTACCTTGTCTGTTCTGTTATGCCATTATGTATTGCCTTTCCATGATTAACAGGTGTCTTATGTGACAAGTATCATTAAACCAGCATACCAGATAATTTTCTTATTGATATTCTACTTCATACTTTCAGTTACTATGACCCCCAGTTGTTCAAAGAAGGAATAAATCGAATAGAAAGTGGCATATTCTCAGAAAGAATCAAAAATAGCCTCATAAATGTGCCAAGTTTATATGGCTGTAGAGAAATCCCTTCACCATAAAATTTAACGAAGATTCTGCTTGTGGTAGCCAACTTCAAGTTTCATACAAAGCCTGCAGCAGCAATTCTATCTCTTCGTTCATGAGTTTCTGAGGAGCACCAGCGATTCTGGAAGACAGTTTCTGTGTCACATCTTTATTCTATTTAATGTTTCATGTGTGCCTCAACAAAAAAATATTGGAAACAATTCATGCAAACTGTGAACCAAGTTTTCTATCAGAAGAGCAAGTTTTAATGTACTAAAAGCAATGTATTGGCAGCTTAAGTGACAATAAACTGTCTCTGGTGGTCTAAGCTGTTATGCACACATGAGCAGCAGTATCACATTAG
>NW_003547313.1:4569-5908 GCF_000090795.2 Amphimedon queenslandica | reverse complement strand
CAGTCAAAGTAGCTGGAAAGAAGCAAGCAGCATTGAATCTATTCATTAGACCTATCAAGATCATTAAGTGACTGATAAACAATTAGGTAACTCAATAGACAATGATCCACTCACACTGGGAAGCACAAGAGAATAGGATAGCTTAATAGGGATGAACGATTGACTCTAAATTATGTACATACACAACTAAAAACAGTCAAGAATCAAGATGAGTAGTATTATCACAGCAAGTGAGAGCAATAACACATCTAGATAGGCAAGGTGCTAAGTTAATGTATTTGTTAGGTTGCTTCATACGTGAAGAAACAATTGGCCTTTTGAAATAAACATCAAAGATGAAACCCTTTTTGTAGTAATTAAAGATCTCCTAGTAAGATGCTCACTTTCCTTGGAGATGTGCTGAGGACAGGATTATAGTGGGGCTACAAACATGCCAGGTGTCTGTCAGGACTTGCAACTCCAATTACAAGATATAGGTAGACATTATTTGCAGAAATGCATTGGAGCTTGAGCACGAAGTGGAAAACTTCATGAAAATTTCTCCTAAAAGGCTTCATTTCTTCTCTACTGAACTTTATGAGTCATCCTTATGCTATACAAGATGGACTGTACGAACTGGTGCTATTGACTGGGTTACAAGGTACTCTCTGAAACCTTAGACTTCAAGGGATGAATTGGACTAAAGGTGGGCATTCACTATGCAGCATTGTTGCTTACACCTTGTGGTAAAACTTTGATGTGGTTGTGTAACATGTTCCATTAAGTATAGACAGTCTCAACTTCATGCAAAATGCAGCACAACCACATCAAAGGTACTGGCAACAAATTTGCATAGTGGATGACCACCTTTAAAGCTTCTGGATTTTTACAATCACTAGAAAAAATTGACGCAACTTTTGGCCTTACTTAAGTTATTGTCAGCAAGTTTTAGTGACTGGGCACCGTATGAAGTTGATATTTGTTGATTTAATTTACACGAATCAGGAGAGAATCCATAAAATTCGCAAAATTTGCAACCCACCAACTTACCAGCTATATGGTACTTTTTTACAATTGTCTAAGTGCACTAAGTGCAGAAAAAATATACTATCACAAAGAGTTGGTAATTGTTGAGGAAGAGTGTCTAACATACCTATAATCAGGGATACAGCAGTGTTTAGCGAACATGGTGATTAGCACCAAGTAGCCATTTTTGCATGCTTATGTTGATTTCAAGTAAGAAAACTGCAAATAAGAAATTGCCAATCATTATAAGAACATATTCCAGTCTGTTCCTGTTTGTTTTTTGCACAAAGTGATCCTCAGACAGGACATATAAGTCTTAAAGTTGCCTGCATGC
>NW_003547313.1:0-4559 GCF_000090795.2 Amphimedon queenslandica | reverse complement strand
TTGTATCACAGATTATAGGCATGTTAGAGACACTCCCTATAAAATTATCTATGCTTGCTATCACCCAATACCACCTTTAATACTATGTACATGTAGTCTGACAAGAAAAGGAAACATGCCAAAACATCAGGGTACACAAAATGATAGATTTTCGTATGGAATGTGAAGTGTATATGTCACAGGAAAAACTATGTTGGAACCAGCATTGCCAAATACATGGGAATCTAGTTATTCCCATGCACATTTCCATCATTGGGATTGTGGAACAATTTACAGCAATGTACAATATCATAAATTACAATACTGGAAATTGAAATTTCCAATGTAAACCTGTGCTAAAAATTAATGCTCCCACATTGAATTCCCATCCTGGAGACCACGTATCCCACTGTTGAAAATTAGTTCTTCCAGCTTACATTCCCACCCTGGAAAGAAATTGATACTGGAATACATTATCTCGCAGTAATTCCCACTAAGGAATGAATTGAAACACTATGGGAAATGAACTTTCCCATAATGGGTGATGCTATGCCAAACTCTGGAAACACTTAGTACCATCCTGAAACGATAGTTTTCCCATACTGCATCTGTAATGTTCCGACTTTATTATCACCAATTCCCTTACTGTAAAAACTACTTTATATTTTTTAAAGCACTTTACCAAAAATGTGTAAATAGCGAAGTCAAATATAACATTGAAATTAAGTCAAAAATACATTGAAAGTCAGAAAGTTCCAATTTTGATTACATAATTTCTGTTCAAATTGTCATAAGAACCACTTTTTACTTTGACTATATTTCTTTCCAGAAATGCCTTAGCCAAGGGATTGATGAATTTTGATTTCTATGCCTTGACCAGACTTTTCTTAAGCTCCTTTGAGAGTAATGATTTTGCAGCTGAGCAGAGTTGAGCTCTGGATGCTTCCTTAGTAAAATGCATAACAAATGCACACATAACAATAAGCTCAGCACTACTCTTTGACAATTCTAATACAATTATGCATCATAATACCAACTAGAAACAATGTAAAACATTAAAGGGCTCAGCAGGAACTTCTATTACTGTATTTATACTTAACAAAAATCTTGCTCACCTGACTTTTCTTTATCAAACTTTGCTACACCATCTGTCTAAATTATAGTAATATTTTAAACAAAAGAATGATTATACCTGTATCTTTTTAGATGTTTTAAGTGGCTCTTTATCGTTTACAACATACTCTGGTGCATCAAGTATTATAAATGTCTTACATAAATTACTGTACTTATACACATAAATCATTATCAATCTTTGTTCATTCTAAAGTCTCAACAAAATTTTCCTTATGATCCTCTACAACTAAAATAACGCAATACACCTTTAAAAAATTAAAGGTACTTTTTCATGCCTCTAAAACAATGACTTCTGAAACTTCAAAATAATTACTTAAAAAGAGAACAAAAGGAGATACCTAAATTTCATTTGTCACTATTTGGTACAGGTGTTAAATTAAAAATAAATAACTGCATTCATTACAGGTTACAACAGTTACCTGACTTTCCATGATAATGACATTCTACGCCTAAAGGCCAGAATTGTATCATAAACATCATGTAATAGAAGTAAGGAGTCAGTAAGTATGTAATTAATGTTTTAGCCATACGCTACCTTAATTCATATGACTATGATTAAAAAAGTTGAAATGGTAACAGACTTTGTAGGGTACACTAGCTATACTTATGGTAAGTTCATCATTTATTATTATTATTACTTATTATTATTATTGTTTTGGCCATTATGGTTTCAATCATAAAATATATATATATATATTTTTTTTAAGTCATTATAATCACCATCATCATTTTATTATTATTATTAGTATTACCATTATCATTACTATTATTATAATAATAACAATAGCAATAAATAATAACAATAATAACAACAATAATAAAAATAATAATAATAAAATAAGAAATAAATAACAATAATAATAACAACAACAACAACAATAACAACAACAACAATAATGAGTTAAAGGGAGGGACCCAGAGGTAAAAAGTCACGAATTAAACTGGCGTTCCCTCTCTGAACAGCTACAGACAGCCTCTGGAGTAAGAAGCTTGTGCTATTTTCCTCTCCCATGAGATGCCGAATCCTACGACCAAGGTGGTGAATAAGATGACGAGATCGAGGACCCAGCACTCCAAGTGACTTAATAGCCAGAGGACAAAATAAGAGAGACTGGGGAAGATTGGTATACTTGGACTCTTCCGTGATTCGGCAGAGGCGGCTACAGTTCCTGTGGCAGCAATGGCTTTGGATCTGTAGAAAACTACCAGAGAATCAGGGACCATTGCATCACATACCAGTGGTTTGCCCTTTTCCCATGGAATCAGGGTCATACCATCAGGCCGTTTACCATCAGAACGAGAAAGGCCAGAAGGTTCAA
Source organism: Amphimedon queenslandica (assembly GCF_000090795.2). Lineage (NCBI taxonomy): Eukaryota > Metazoa > Porifera > Demospongiae > Haplosclerida > Niphatidae > Amphimedon > Amphimedon queenslandica. The sequence goes on along the minus strand of NW_003547313.1, from coordinate 2,127 downwards.
GGGTAGATGGAATCCCTGCTGATGATAACGCCCTGTGCACAACCTCATTCACTGCGGCATGGCGATGGAAACGGCGGTTTCCCTTCTTACATGTGAGACCATGTCACCCAAGGCTGTCAACAGAAGCCCCACACAACTGACAAGTGTGTGGAACACAAACTGACAAGCCCAGATGAAGGGCCACTCCAATGTGAACGGTAGTGTCGTCTAACTGTAATCCAAGGGAAATGACTGGGAGGGCTTGCAACCACGCTCCTGAATCAGGGGCTGAAACAGCATGCAGCCGAGCCCGGGTGAGGTCATCAGAAGCTGAGGACATAAAAAGATCCTGGGTAGCTTGTACCTGGGGTATATCCCAGGCTTTCTGGTGAGTGATGGTGTCTGAGGATGGTAAGGAGAGAGAGTCAAACTTACTTATTCAAAGAGATTGAGCTTCATCAACGAAAGGTAAGGAGTTGGGAAGCGAGACATCAGGGAGGATATTAAAAATCAGGTCATGAAGTGCAGCAGCCGAAGACAAATAGCAAGAGGGTGCAAGCTGCACAGCAGACCTAATTCCCAAGCCGCCACTGCGGATAGGAAGGGAGGCCTGAGACCACAAAGGTGCCTCAATATCAATGGACACATTCAACAGGTCACTGAGGAGTGAACATAATACTGAGTCATACTCACCCACAGAAGGGGATAAGAAAGTAGGAGAAGAACGAAGGAGATTGGTGAGACAGGGTATGGCAAAGGAATGACGTAGTAAGATAATAGCATCATGGAGAGTAAAATGACGAAGACGATCACCCATACGCTTTAGGGCTAGTGTTTTCTCTTCAACAGCAGCTGAGATAGAGTCAACAGAACCCAGAGGAGAACCTAGAAGAATAGCATCATTAGGAGATGTGATTATAGCACCTGGCAAAACAGAGAGAAGCCGATTGGTGGAGATAGAGCAGCTAGAAATGATCTCTGACTTACTCAGATTGAGGTAGAGACCTACATCAGCGGCAGAACGAATAGATGAAATGTCATCACAAAGAGACCCAACTGGACCTCCCAGAGTGACATCATCTAAGTACGCAATAGAAAAGGGGAATTTCAAGGGAAGTAGGAACTGGTGAAGAGTAAGACAAAACAACAGAGGACCCAGAGGATTACCCTGTTGTACCCCCTCGGCAGAACACTAGATCTCATCTGACCAAAAAAGATGAGAGGACTCACTATAGGAGGAGTCGACCAGAGGAAAAATGGATGGGCAAATGTCTCTCACTACAGATAACATCCTGTCTTGCCTAACTGAATTGAAAGCATTACTGAAATCCAGTTTGACCATAGCACAACCAGACTTGAGAGAATTCAGGAAAAACCGACCACCGTGGAGTGCAGCTTCTATGCCTCGTTTGATCCCAAAACCCAACTGATGAGGGAAAAGTATATCTGAAGCATGGGCTTCAACTGAATGGCAAGCTATCTTGGCAACCAAGCGACGAAAGCATCCACCTACTGCAATGGGTCTGACTCCGCCACCCTGCTTGTTCAAAGCTATGAGGCGGGCTCCAAAAAACCAAGGACGAACTGGGGGAGGGATTCTACCTTCCAAAACCAAGGACGAGAACGCGGCCAAGGAAGATACAAACGGGGACAAACTGGAAATATCAGGGCCAGAGGATGATAACATGTCCTTTAGATGTTGAGGGCGGAGACCATCTTGACCACCTGAAGAACCTGTGGGAAAAGAACAAATTGCATTGACTACTTTAACAATGCTGACTGGGATTGAAACCCCATCATCTGGGCAAGGAGGGGGGCTGAAATCTTGTGGGCGAGGAGGATGCTTAGACCTTAAGGCTTGAAGGGTTTCGGCTGATGGACTGGCCAGGGAGGTTTCAGAGGAAGCAATACGGATAGCTCCTCTGAAATCACCTTCCTCCAAGCGGGCAGAAAATGCTAACCTCAGCTGATCTACCGAGGATGAGGGACTACCTCTCGGACGATGACCATAGCCCTCAGGAGGCCCATCATCAGAATCAATCTGTTGGTTTATCTGGGTGGCCCAACACCACCTCTTACCACCTCTGCGCGGGGAGAACAGACATCTGGGAGCAAAGGACAGTAGTCTTTCCCAGGACTGTAGTGAAT
>NW_003547312.1:19146-21622 GCF_000090795.2 Amphimedon queenslandica | reverse complement strand
TTCTAGTTACATTTATAGCCTATAAAGTCTGGATATGAGAACCATGGCAATCTCAAACAATACTATTACACTAGTGATGAGACTGATAGTAAAAAAGGAAAATGGACTCATGAATGGGTCAGTAGTATTATTAATGTATAATATAGTGTGTAAACAAACATCACTTCTTTACAGGCAAATCCACCACAAAATGTTTACCCAATACCATTGCGTGTATTCCTTGTAAGTGGTGACATAAAACTTATACATAAAGTACAAGAGTAAGTTGTGATATAGTGTATTGTTAACAATTATTTGTTATCAGAGCACTACGACAGTTATTAAAGAAAGAAGGACTGGCTGGGGTATGTACATGTACATGTATGAGCAGCAATATTGTTTACAACATTTATTTATTATTATTTTCACATATTTCAGGGAATCTATCGTGAACAAGAAAACTTTGATTTGATGTTGCCACTCACACCACCTGTGCTGCCAAACGTTTAAAATAATTATAATGACATAAAATGTCCTTACTTTGTTTACATGTAGTCATGTGCTGACCAAATGCTACACATTAATTGCTAATAACTATGACGCTGATTATTATAACTAGCACTTAGCTAAAACTATATTATAATTACGGTACTTTATAATTAAAAGCCAAAATTAAAATAAACATTGAATATTCATTCAATTAAAATATTAACAGACTGTGGGGATATCAAGTTTTTACCTTATATAAATTGTTGAAAATTTAGTACAATTACTTTTGTGATGAAAAAAAATCTGATCAGATTTATCAGATCCTGCACATCAGTGTAAAATAAGAGATAGGGAAAGCATGTGAAATATATGCATTGGAAATAAAACATAAACACCACTGTGTAGAATTAAAATCAGGAGAAAAACTGCAAGATATGATAAGCATATCATATGTACGCACTATACGCAGTACTAATAGTACAATGCTGAAGCAAAATTACTATCTGTGGGTCAATAAATTGTCAGGAACGATTTCAAGATTTTGCATAAGTTGTCATTCCTAACGTTGTAATGGAATACTTAATATTAAAATCAATGCATACATAAGGAGGGTGAGAGAGAGTAACAGAATATAAAGACAAAATTTGATCATAAGTAATGACAATTGGAAAGACAAGATTACTAAAATAACATTTTATCTAGAGAGAAAATTCAAAATATAACAACAACAACAACAACAACAACAACAATAATAATAATAATAATAATAGTTAAGATGCACATGTTCAGTATCAGAGTGTACCAGTGGATCCTAATTTAGTGAGATCCATTGAACTAAATGAATGTCCATATCCTAATGCTTGTCTTTTAGTGGGAGGAGCTCTCATTGGAGTAGGAGGAAAAGGAGGAGCTACTGATAGTGTACAAGTATTGAGAGTAGAATCCTATGAGAGGAGAGAGAGGGAGGGAGGGTATGTCACTCATAGTATTCCTACTAATACTATATTACTTACAAGATCAGTAAATGATTCATCCATTGTGTCTAACTGATCAACATTTTTACTAATAATATAAATACAATATGTACCACAATAATATCATAATATGTCACTAGTCTCTCTCTATACAGTATATCTATAAGTACCTCAATGGTGTGAATGGTCTTCTGTTGGAACGATTTGATATAGTTCTCTTCACTTTCCTTCTCATTCCTTTAATACTATCACTAATAATTAATAATCAAGAAATAATAGATTGATGTAATACATGTACACAAACACTTTCTTTCTCTCCCTCTCACCCCCCACTCTCTCTCTCTCTCTCTTACGTGAATGCTCTTTTAATGGTTCCAGTATCAATGGGTCCAATGCTACCTCCAGTCTTTGGCATTGAGTGTAATATATCTGATGAGGTCTTCCATACAAACATATCCTGTAAACAACAACAAACAAAAATAATTAAAAATAGAAAATATTAATAGTCACTGCCTTATGATACATACATATGTACATGTATAAATAAAATTTGAGCTAATTGAGCAGTTTTTGAGTTATGAGCATTTTAGGAATAGATTACTGTATAGATGAAAATTGGGGGAGGGGTAAAATTTTGGCAGACTACTATTGGCAAATTTTAATTTGGCAAATTTGTGTCCATGTGCCATTGAGCATGTACAATGTGCATACATGTAATGCATATTGCAATACATATTGATGTGGAGAAAGTTTGAGCTGATTCCAACTTAGTACACATGCAGTAGAGACTATAGTAGTAATAGTACAAACTATAGTACACACTTCCTATATCTAACCTCAATGCTGTCAGAGAAGAGGAACAATGCTATAATATCAACAATATACATATCATTTTATAACGGTGAAATCAATTACTGATCTAATATTAGAATATGTGAGGAACTCCAAGTATCTAAAAATAGTAACAAGAACAACTGTAATACATGTACATGTATGTACATTACATGTATATGTATATGTACATGCATGTATAC
>NW_003547312.1:17999-19033 GCF_000090795.2 Amphimedon queenslandica | reverse complement strand
GAAAAAACCATGGGCTATAGTACAGGTAAAATTAGCATATAAAAATGAGACACTTCCTCTATCTCACCTCAATGCTGTCAGAGAAGAGGAACAATGCTATAGACAATGGTTTATTAGTCTTTCCATTATTGCTAATATTTAACTCCAACACATCATGTCTTGAAATAAACCAACGATGAGATGAAAGGGCCGTAGCCTAAAAGGGGAGGAGTCAGTTATTAAAGACCTCACCCACTAATTACTGGAATGTCTTCAATGTCACGTATAAGTTCAAACATGTGTATCTGGTTCTCTGTCTTCATTTATGTGTCTAGAAGAATTAATAATGATTATTAATAAATAAAATTAATTTACATTGTACATGTATTTACATGTACATGTAGTGATGTATAACTCACTCCATTACATTCTTAAGTTTTTCAACTGATTCCTCCAACTGCTTGTAATCAATGTGGCCAGTATAAGCTTTAATAAATCTATAAAAATAATAATAATAAATAACACACACCTACATGTACATGTAATACATGCACATGTATCAAGATTGTAGACGTACTGTTGCCATTAGTTGGTACTGTAATTGTGGAAGGATAAGATTGGGGTGCATATATATCTCACAATTATGACATCATCCTTTGATGTGGTCGGGTTTATATTTTTGTATATATACCTGCCATTCAGAAATGCTGTCATCATTATGAAATATATCCTATATAACATACTAGAACTGGTCTATATACAAAAGATATAGACCCATGGGCGGTTGCAGAAATTTGGTTTGACCTGGGCATCAATAATTAGTGGGTGTGGAGTGGGTGTGGTTCCATACAATTTTGCAAGGAAAATGGACAATACTGATCTATAACTTCATTGAGATGATTTCTTAGCATAAAACAACAAAGAAGCCTGTTGAACTACCACAGTTTACACTGGATGCCCACACCAGAATCATGAATATAATTATTGGTCAAAAAGTCAACCTGGGCATTGCCCCCTAATGCCCAGGCCTGCAACCGCCTATGTATAGACCTTTG
>NW_003547312.1:11502-17964 GCF_000090795.2 Amphimedon queenslandica | reverse complement strand
CGAGGGCTATATCACATCCTTGGACACCCACCTCAGGTCTATATTTTTGTATATAGACCAGTTTAGTATGATATATATTATACATATATAGACATATTATTTTTGCTGATTGGCAGTCTGCCAATCACCAAAAATAATATGTACAAATCTTATCCCTCCACAATTACAGTATATATACATACCAACTAATGGCACTGTCTCTTCCTCCTTCTTATATTCATGCCTATAATCAAAAGGAATAATCTACATACAATGGTGATTTTAACAACCATCAAGGGTACTCTAGTTGGTGCAGTAGTAGTCATCCGCGCAATCATCAGAAAGCTGCTATTTTACATCACGTGATAGGCCTGTATGGTATAGCATAGTGTACGTAGATTATTACTCGCGCGCTCTAAGCATAGACAATGCTCTAAGCGGTATCTATGATAGTACTAAGTTTAGCAGTGCATGTTGTTCGCTGATCTGTATGGGTACTATACTGTCTTCTCCTGCTCAAGCAGAGCCTCCAAATCAAATGACAAGTATTTTAGTAATTTATTTAAAGTAAATCCAATTAGATCTATTTATTATTATAGCCGATGATCTTGCTAAAGTACTTCAATTACTCAGAAGACATGGTTACTCAGGAGTCAGTTACTATAATCTTGGTCTTTATCTTGGCCTGTCCTCTGCTACACTGGATATCATTACAGGAAACAACAGAAATGATACTGAGGGTTGTCTACGTGAGAGTCTCAAAGCGTGGTTAAAGAAAGCTGATGATGTAGTAAAGAAAGGTGGTCCAACTGTCTTTTCATTGGTATCAGCATTGAGGAAACTAGGAGAGAATGGAGTAGCTGACGAAATGTTAGTTATGGAAAGTATGTTTACTATAAATGAGCATTATATATTGCTTAATTTATTTATTCTTAGAGCATCCTGCTTGTAGAATTCTTGCTCGTTATTCCTCAAACCAATCTCTTGTATCTGCTTTACCTCAGATGGTTCTAATGTTGCATACAGAGATGCATATTGTGTGTGCTAAAAAGGAAGAGGATATGCTTTTGATTGAAATTCTGAAAGCTGTCTGCATTGATTTTAATATGCTGGAGGTGTTTGCTAGAATATTACTTCAATATAGAGTCACAATAGATATAGGAAACATCATCATGAGAGAATACAGTAAATATTTCCAGCATAATATAATATCACTTATTTCTTATAGGAAAAGTTTATTATTGTGGTGAAAGTAAGGATAATAATGGTAAGTATAATAGAGTATTGTATTAATTTTTATTCAAACCATCCATAAACAGCTAAACAACTTGAAATTAGTCTTCCACCATCCATAACCTCAAAGTTTAAATCAATGCGAATGAAACTTTCTTTTACATTTGATAAAGTTGAATCAATCATAAAAGCATGTCCGCCTTCGACACTTGACAAAATAAAGAATTCATTGATCTATTACAGTGAAGATCTAAAGCCTCAAGTAGTTCAGTGTGATAATGCTCATGACATCTTGGAATTAGTTAGGAAAGATAGTTCACTAGATGATATAGAAATGCTGAAGGCTATTGTTAATGAGCTTGGTATAGAGGAGGCTAAGGTAGCTATTCAGAAATATAGTGAGGCTATAGAAGAGTTTAGCAAAACAGAGCTTAGTAAATGCCTGAATGAAAAGTTTTCATATGCTTCACCACTTCAATGTGAGAGGATTACCATTGTCATTGATCGAAATACTGATGAGTGCACACTGAATGATGTCAGGAGATTATCAGCCAATATATTTGATGAGCTTTCGCCAAATGTCCGGCTAAATGTTGTTCGGGATGAAAATTCATTCACTATCACTTGTTCCTTCCCTTTGATTCTATCTGAGCAGTTAATTACAGCTGCTCTTAATAATATTGATGTATTGAAAGAAAACAAAGTGAAGAGATTAACTATTGGATACTGCACTGTGTATGAGGTAAATAGACTATTTTATGAACTGATATTTATTATTAATAACAGGTAAAGGACACCTCCACTGCTACTACAACAGAAATAGATGAATACACCTCATCATTAACAACTAGTAGTGGTTTAATGAAACAATTGATGCTGTCATTGAGTGTACAACTGATTGATAGAACAGAGGAGGTGAAAAATTTAGAAGGTATGTGCTTTTAGCTCTTGAAGCTATCACTCTCTATATATACTATAATCACAGGGACAAAAAAAATGGTGCAGCAATTGCAAAAAGAATTAAAAGAAAAGGAAGGGGATATGCAACAAGAGCAAGGTCAGTCCAATTTATCATCAACTCAAACAATACAAAACATGACGTATAAAAATAGCTAAGAGTAAGTTATTACAAGAGAAAATAAGAACAATGAACTTACAACTAAGTGAAAAAGATAAACAAGTGCAAGGTATAACTGTCATTATGCACAAGTTTTAATTAATCAAAATTTTTCTGTAGAAAAACAACAAAATGTATGGAAAAGTACGTTTTGACAGGACATTTCTATTTATAAATTAATTATAATTCTATTTTAGCTTCACGAAAAGAAAAAATTCCTCTTGTAAGCAAATTTTACTTCAAATTTAATTATTCAAACTGATTACAGATATTTCAAGATGATATTTATGATGATATAATTATTGACGATCAATTGATTATACAAATTGTGCAAACACAACAATTTCAAAGACTGAAAAATATCAAAATGTTAGGTAAGGTATATCTTAGATTAAAAAATCAATGTTTTGGAAATTATGTATAGGTTACACATACCAAAATATGCCAAGAGCAAATTATTCAAGATATCAACACAGTATTGGGTAAAAATAATATGTAAGTATAGCATCATTAGCTAGATCTCTTAATAGAATGTATTATCTTGCTGGAGAATATGTTAAGCAACTTCAAAAAAGGCAACCTGAGCTGAATATTACTGATTCTGATGTTTTGTGTGTACAAATTGCTGCTCTTTGTTATAACCTGGGTCATGGTCCTTTCTCTCATACTTTTCAAATGTTCCTGGATGAAGAAAATAAATTTGACAAGCCTTGGAAGGTAAATTATTACTTACCAAAGGCACCAGTAATATGTCATTTAATTAATAATAAGAATGTTTCTGAAGCATCAGTTAAGATTTTTGAATACATGCTGGAAGATAATGAACATTTAACCTACTTTTTAACGGTTTCTTTGGAAGAATATATGGAAGATATTGCATTCATTAAAGAACTTATTCAAGGATCAGGATATGTAAGTATTGCATGCTAGCCATAGTTTTTAGCATGCGGCAGCTCTAGAAAAATTAAAAGTAGGTGTGCCTCATAGTTTTTCATTAAAGACAACATCTTTCATGCTATAGGGGGTTCCAAAACCCCTACTGCCATGCTGTTTCACAATTGAGTTGATATGCAATGCAAGAGGCACCATACAAGCATTATACTCTGAAATCATCATAAATCATGTCATCAAAAAATTTAAAATATATAGCATATCACATAGTTTAATATTTAGTCATATACATGTAATTTCCCTAAATGTACATGTACTGTATATACATACATGTACATAATAATTAAATTTGTAGGAACAACGTAAAGATAAAAGGTTTTTATATGAGGTTTGATACATACAATTCAAATGTATAATTCAATGATACATTAGATTGTATATGATAAAAGAAGTGGGTTAGATGTTAGTATGATTGACAGCACAATGAGAGATGCCAAAGTATTGGGAAAGAATATCATTTTCAAATGGAAGTAAGATTTAATTTTATAAACTACAAAGCATGCAACTTTGGATTTGTCTGAAATTGCCATAATTTTAGTGATAGTATGCATGAGTATAATTTGGTGAATTTATGGCCATATATACATGTGTCATTGAGCAATGATGGCTTTACAATTACATTTTAGATAAGTCCCAAAATTACTTACATGTACATGTATATAATGGTAAATTCTAATTTTAAAAAAATTACAGGGTAAATTTTAACCAAGTACGTGTCTTGAGGTGTCCTGATGGTGACTTACATACTTGTTTTCCAAAAGATGTTAGCATAATAATAATAGTAATATTAATAATAATAATATTTATACTATTTTTAGGATTTAGAGACCTATAATGATTTATTTAGAACTCGTCATACCCTCTTCAGGGAATTGTATTACACACGCAAGAGCAGGATTGCTGCACTAATGTAAGTATCATTATTATTAAATTTCAATATTAACATATTTTCAGGATAAAGAGAATATTAGTCAAATCAAATCAAATTCCAATAATCAAAGATACTGTAATGCATCATTTACAGATTTACTACAGACGAGTGACTATATCTGAAGCTACAAAAAACATTTCAGCATATACTCAACTCAATGATAGTATTCTCAATAATATTGAACTATTAGTTGAGGATACTGAAGTCAGTAACAACTATAGATTATTGTCATAAGTGATTTTATACAGGTGCAAGTACTGCTGAATTGCTTGGACTCTGTGAATAAAGTTATTGGACAGATTGGTTATGTTACACCAACAGATGATTGGAATACAGATAGAATAGTAAATTAATTTAATAAAAAATGCATGCAGCTATGCTTGATGACTTTTTAGAAGCAGCATATCATAGGAAGTATTAAAAGCTGTGATATTACTGACGACCTCATAATTGATGTAAGACAATAATTTATTAACTTGACACTATATACACTATATACTTATAACTTATACCGTTAAAATTATTATAAATGTAAATGCATACATTTAGCCTATCAAAAATGGATATGAGAATTGGGAATCTCTTACAAAATACTATTACACTAGTGATGATAAAACAGGACAATGGACTCATGAATGGGTCAGTTTCATTTTCATAATGTAAAAGTATCACCAAATGCATTAATCCAATAGGCGCAACCACAAAATCCTGCTAAACCAGTACGTATATTTCTTGTAAGTGGTGACAGAGACCTTATAAGGGAAGTACAAAAGTCAGTTATAAATTACACGTATTGTAATAACCAATTATTGATAGAGCACTACAAGAACTAATAAATGATGAAAAACTTGAACCAGGGGTATGAGTAACATTAATTGTTAATAGTAATACATAATTAATTTATACATTTCAGGAAATCTATCCTGATGAAGATAATTGTGACTTGATGCCACTACTCAAAGGAGATGGAGCAAAAGAACCCAAAGGAAATGGAGCAAGTGTATTAGCAATGGTGTAAAAATAAATGTATTATACATGTATTTACATTGTCAACACACAGCAACTTAAAGTTAATGTACATGCTGAAGCTGACTGTAGTATGTATGTATGTATTAGTATGTTGTTTGATGCTAATAGAAGAAGCATTTTGATACTTATTGCTTAAATTTAGGTGAACAACTCAGGTTTCCTGGAGTAGATTCACTAGGTATAATTAGTGCCATTATCTAAGACCTTGCCAACTTAGCATACATGCAATGGGATAAAGTTCCATAAATGCAACCTAAGCAAACAAAAACTTGGACTTGGAGATAAAATTACTTAAGATACATGTATGAGGAACAGATTTGTAAAGAAATTTATATAAAAACAAGAGTGGAAAGCAAAGTGGAAAGCAAGTAATTGACTATAACTACATACTGTATAGTGTTAACTTAATAATCAATTGAAAAGAAATAGAGAGACAGACAAGATTACACCTCAATAGAGACAGAGGATTAAAAAAAGTGTACTGCAGTATCAGAGTGTACCAGTGGATCCTAATTTAGTGAGATCCATTGAACTAAATGAATGTCCATATCCTAATGCTTGTCTTTTAGTGGGAGGAGCTCTCATTGGAGTAGGAGGAAAAGGAGGAGCTACTGATAGTGTACAAGTATTGAGAGTAGAATCCTATGAGAGGAGAGAGAGGGAGGGAGGGTATGTCACTCATAGTATTCTTACTAATACTATATTACTTACAAGATCAGTAAATGATTCATCCATTGTGTCTAACTGATCAACATTTTTACTAATAATATAAATACAATATGTACCACAATAATATCATAATATGTCACTAGTCTCTCTCTATACAGTATATCTATAAGTACCTCAATGGTATGAATGGTCTTCTATTGGAACGATTTGATATAGTTCTCTTCACTTTCCTTCTCATTCCTTTAATACTATCACTAATAATTAATAATCAAGAAATAATAGATTGATGTAATACATGTACACAAACACTTTCTTTTTCTCCCTCCCAACCCCCACTCTCTCTCTCTCTCTCCCTCTCTTACGTGAATGCTCTTTTAATGGTTCCAGTATCAATGGGTCCAATGCTACCTCCAGTCTTTGGCATTGAGTGTAATATATCTGATGAGGTCTTCCATACAAACATATCCTGTAAACAACAACAAACAAAAATAATTAAAAATAGAAAATGTTGATAGTCAATGCCTTATGATACATACATATGTACATGTATAAA
>NW_003547312.1:0-11290 GCF_000090795.2 Amphimedon queenslandica | reverse complement strand
GTGAATCAATGACTGATCTAATATTAGAATATGTGAGGAATTCCAAGTGTCTAAAAATAGTAACAAGAACAACAGTAATACATGTACATGTATGTACATTACATGTATATGTATATGTACATGCATGTATACTAAAAATACATGTACATGTACCTGTATGGTTTGTATGAGTCCTTCATAGCAACAAAACCATGACCACTTCTTATCTTAGCAATCTGTAGGAGAGAGGGAGGGAGGGACACTAATTAATAAGACCATTCTATAGTACAAGGTATTTTTCAAAATATTGGAATTTTCTTAAAATGGCCCTAACTCGAAAAATTGAAGTCAGAATTAGTTTAAACTTTCTACACAGCATAAGGACATCAATATGTATCAGAATACGTAATAAAAATTGGGGGGGGGGTGATTTTGGAGCCATTTTTCAGAAAAAACCATGGGTATTATAGCCTTGAATATTTTTCAGAATTTTGGCATTTTCTTAAAATGGCCATAACTTGAAAAATTGAAGTCGGAATTAGCTCAAACTTGCTAGACAGCATAAGGACTTCAATATGTATCAGAAAATGTAATAAAAATTTGGGGTGATTTCGAAGCCATTTTTTGGGAAAACCATGTGCTACAGTACAGGTGAAATTAGCATATAAAAATGAGACACTTCCTCTATCTCACCTCAATGCTGTCAGAGAAGAGGAACAATGCTATAGACAATGGTTTATTAGTCTTTCCATTATTGCTAATATTTAACTCCAACACATCATGTCTTGAAATAAACCAACGATGAGATGAAAGGACCGTCGCCTAAAGGGGAGGAGTCAGTTATTAAAGACCCCACCCACTAATTACCGGGACGTCCTCAATGTCACGTATAAGTTCAAACATGTGCATCTGCTTCTCTGTCTTCCTCTTGTCTTCATTTATGTGTCTAGAAGAATTAATAATAATAAATAAATAAAATACATGTACATGTAGTGATGTATAACTCACTCCATTACATTCTTAAGTTTTTCAACTGATTCCTCCAACTGCTTGTAATCAATGTGGCCATTATGTAATCAATTTGCAGCTACATATACATTATATGTAAGATTCTGCCATTACCCTTGTAAAAAATCCCAGCAAGATCTTATAAGATGTTTCATGATTTCACATGACAATACAAGAAAATGCAAGATAGAAATCTTGTAAAATCTTGTCACAGAAATTCTTACTAATTCTTGCTTTAAGATTTCATAAGATTTTAAGAAGCTGTCAGATCTCCCGAGATGTAACATGACTATAATTTTTGTAAGAATTTCAAAGATCTTATGAGTAAAGGAATATGTTAGAAAATGTAAGATCATGCCTAATTAAAATCTTGAAATATCCCACATTGTGAACTTTGTAAGAACTAACATGATCTTGTTAACTTAAAATCTTATAAGATCTTACAAAATCTCATAAGTTTATGATCTTGACAAATCTGCCAATAATCTTATGATACTATAAGATCACACATCACAGTATTTTGAGTCTTACAAGATCTTGAAAGATCTTACAAATCATGTGACGTCACAGGAAGTGTTGACAACCCACGATAGCCTTAACAGTAATGGCAGCATATAAAGAAACTGAAGTTTTAATCACTTCAATCAAAAAATCAATGACGTTCACATTCACATTTCACAACATTTTACACATGTATTATGCATTCATGCAATGTAAGATCTTGCCTAGATTTTACTGTTGCATTAATTTTTAAAGAGCATTGTATGCTAAAATACCATGCAAGAACTTGAAGGAATCTTGATAACAAGATCTTCCACTATCTTACATGACCCTTGTTCCAAATTCAGGAAAGATCCTGTTAAGACATAGTAAGAATCTTGAAAAGATCTTGCATTTGATCTTGCAAGAACTTGAAGGAATCTTGATAGCAAGATCTTCCACTATCTTACATGATCCTTGTTCCAAATTCAGGAAAGATCTTGCGAATTATTGTCAAGATTCTTGTCATGATCTTGTAAGAAAATTAACAAGATCTTGCTGGGAATTTTTACAAGGGATAAGCATGTGAATGAATAATGGTTCAAAATGATGGGCTTTAATTTTGAAAAAGACTATCAAAATGAGAGAACTATCTTACCCAACATCAGCTAAATTACAATGTACAGTACATGTAAATACTAGTATTTATATAATATACATGTACCTTGTAGTAATAATATGATCCTTGGTATTCTTTGTACTGGTGTTATCAGTAGTTCTGATAGTGTCTGGCGGCCACACTCTGGTTTGGACTCATTACACTTAAGGAAAGCATGAAACCTTGGGAACTGACGATCACAGGAACTGAGAGCCTCCTTAGTGACTTCAAAATAATTTATATATGGAGGATACACACGTAACAGCTCTTCAGACTATAGGGGGAGCCATTGAGTTATGAATAAAAATATAATAATTACTATTTCTGAATAATACCCCAGGGTATACAGCCCATATTTTTTCCAAAAAATGGCTCCAAAATCCCCTCAATTTTTAATTAAATTTTCTGATGCATATTGATGTACTTAGCTGTGCAGAAAGTTTGAGCTGATCCTGACTAAATATTTTTGAGCTATGGCTATTTTAAAGTGGAACTACTCCCTCTCTCTCCTTCCTCCTCATACAACAGCAATAACAATAACAGATACTGTACTGGTAAAAATATTTGTGGTGTTAAATTTTCATGATTTTTGGGAAAATATTAATTTCGTAGTGTTTCAATTTTACGTTTTCTTTTTAAAGCACTATAAGGTGTGGTCATATGAAGAATTTCACTGGATTAAAACTTCACACAACAAAAATAATGAAAATTAATCCCACGTGATATTTTGTACCCATACAGTAGTATAAATAAATAATAATTATAGAATAACTTCTTAGAGTCAGGGTTCAGTGAGCTGGTAATTCTCATCAGTCATAACTTGCCAATGATTGTATCACTGATCCATCAGTTACTCCAGTACTACTGATAAATATATAGACACTAATAGTACATAAAATAGAATTATCAGTTTACAAAAGATGAAACTACCTCAGACTCACTCAATTCAAGCCTTTAAGCTCAATCAAGCATCACAAAATTTAGCTTTGCATCTTAGGATGGCTTAGCCCCTCCTACTTTAATTAGATCAGATCACGTGGGCGTTGTTATTGAGCCCCACCCTTCTTTGCAAAACTTGAGCTCAATGGCTTCTCCTGGACAAGCAGACAATACAAATCAACTGCAAAGTATGTTTAGTTACTTATTTCTTATACTAAATACAATTATTTAATAGTTACTGATCTTGCTGAGGTAATTCAATTACTCAAAAGACATGGTTACTCAGGAGTCACTTACTATGATCTTGGTCTTTATCTTGGACTATCTCCTACTACACTAGATGTTATTAATAAAGAAAATGAAAGAAGTGTTTTAACGTGTCTACGTGAGTGTCTTACTAAATGGTTACAAAAAGCTGATAATGTTCAGAAGAAAGGTGGTCCTAGCATCTATTCATTGGTATCAGCATTGAGGGAATTAGGAGAGAATGGAGTAGCTGATGGAATAGATATAGAGAGTAAGTTTAATGAAAATGAGCATAATTTTTTACTTCTTTATAGAGCATCCTGCTTGTAAAATTCTTGCTTGTCATTCAGCTCAGCAATCTCTTTTGACTACATTACCTCAGTTGATTCTACTTTTGCATACAGCAAAACTGATAAAAGAGATGATCCTTCCAACTAATGTACAAGGAGAAGCTCTTTTGATTCAAATAAAAGAAGCTGTTTGTATTGACTATCAAATACTTAAAGCATTTGCTGAGATTTTGTGCAAAGCAGCAGCCACTGCTGAGATAGGAAATACTATCATGGAAGAATACAGTAAGTACTGCAACATAGACATGTAAATAATAGTTTTACAGGAGAAGTTTATCACAGTGATGACTTCATTAAAGCAAATGATGCCAATGGTAAGAATTTGCTTTTTATGATGTCATAATATTATTTGAATTATAGGGTTAAAGATTTATCTTCCCATGAATGTTACTTCTCAGTTTCAGTCCATGCGATTAAAGATGGGGCAAACATTCTTCAAAGTGGGGTCAATCATGATGAATAACCCTCAGTCTCCATCCATTGATAATATCAAATCTGTATTGCATACATACGACAAAGCATTAAGACCTCAAGTGGCTCAGTGTCAAGATATCCGTGAACTTTTAGAATTAGTTTGTGATAGCTGTCAGCTTGATGATATTAGTGTGCTGGAGTTCTTTGTTAATGAGTTCAATATAGAGGAGGCTAAATCAGTTATTAAGGAATATAAAAAAGCAATCGAGGAGCTAAAGGCAACAAAACTCAGTCAGTGTCTGAATGAAAGGATTTCATATGCTTCACCACTTGAGTGTGAAATTGTTACGATTTTTGTTGATGAAGTTGCTAACAAGTCAGTATTCAATGATGTCAAAAGGCTTTCATCAGCTGTATTTAAGGATCTATCACAACATATCAGATTAAATGTTGTTGAAGATGACAATTCCTTCACCATCACTTGCTCCTTCCCTTTGATTCTATCTGAGCAGTTAATTACAGCTGCTCTTAATAATATTGATGTATTGAAAGAAAACAAAGTGAAGAAATTAACCATTGGATACTGCACTGTGTATGAGGTAGATCTAAAAAAACTATTTTATGAAGTCATTTTATTATTAATACAGGTAAATGACACCTCCACTCCTACTAAATGTGGTTTAATGAAACAAATGATGCTGTCATTGAATGTACAACTGATTAACAGTACAGCGGTAAGTGAACACTAACTTAAATAATTTAGTCAAGTATATTGTAACAGTGTTCACCAGAAGTAAGTGAATTTTAACAAAATGATTTTACTAAAAAAGGAACTGAACTATTTTAAAAAATCACTCATATTTATAGTAACAGACAAATCTGGAACACTCTAGTCCAGAAAGTTCCAGTTAACAGAAAAGAATAGTCCAATGAATGAAAAGAATACTCTAATTAAATGCCTGTTTTAGCTTGCTTCTACTATTACATATGCCGTTTGATCCTATTGACATAACTTGTTCCTTTAATCATTTCATAGGAAAATACAACAATTAAGAAAGAAGCAAAGTTATTGAAGGAAAAAGCAGAATCATCAAAGAATGAAGCAGATTTGTTGAAGAAAGAAGCAGAGTCACTGAAGAAAGAATCAGGGTCATTAAAGGAAACACTGGATACTAAAAACAAAATGCTGAGTGCCTATAAAGCAGAGAGTGATAAGCTTGAAAAAAAAGCAGGTATAAATAATGTCATTGCAATAGTTCATTAAATTTTTTATAAGCTGAGATGAAGCAGTTACAAGAGAAACTATCACATTTAACAGAACGTGAAGAAGTTAGTGAGAAATTTGAACTATTTCATTGTTATGACATAGGAGAATGAGAAACTAAAAGAAATAAGAGAATTATTAGAAGAGCAACTTGCTTCATTTCAATCTGACAAAGAAGGTAATGTAAATGTACATGATAATATGCTAAATTGTTAATGATTAGAAAAAAAGCTCTATAGTGTTAATATAATTTTTTTTACAGAAGTCATACAACTGGAAAGGTCTTTACAGGAGAAGATTGAGGAGCAAGATGAAGAATTGCAACTACTTAAAGTACAGTTAGCATCGTATCAAGAGAAGGAAGGTGAAGAGGAAAGTTTTGCAGAAGAAATTGAGAAATTACAGTCAGCAACTGATAAAGATGAAAGTAAATAAGATTTACAAAACTTTTATACAATTATAATCATAGGAGATAAGATAGTACAAGGTTTGCTGTCACATAGTGGAAAGTTAAAAGGTATTTCATTTGCTTTAAGTCAGAAACTATGTTCTACATGTATTATGTCCACAGGAAAATTGTCAATGGCAGAAAAAATGATTGTGCAACTGCAAAAAGAATTAAAGCAAAAAGACCAGACTATGCAACAAGAGCAAGGTCAGTCCAACCAAGAGTTCACAATTTAGAACAATGTAAAGCATCACTAGCCAAGAGTAAACAAGAAATAGAATTATTGCAAGAAAAGATAACAACAATGACTTTACAACAAATTGAAAGAGATAAACAAGTGCAAGGTAAGCATTCACACAAATTTTAATTCATTTTTGGGTAGAAAAAGAACAAATGTTACTATTGAAAATTAAAAACTTGGAGAAAGGTATGTTTTACTTCCAATTTAATAATCATAATTATAATTCATTTTAGCTTTGGAACAAGAAAAAAATCCTCTTGTAAGCAAATTAGAATAATATTCCAAACCAATCCTCACTGATAATAGATATTTGAAGATGATATTCATGGTTCCATTGTCATTGATCATCCACTGATTATAAAAATTGTAAAAACACGTCAATTTCAAAGACTCAAAAATATCAAACAATTAGGTAAACTATAGGCCTTTAATTTCTTAATTAATCTTAAATGTACAATAGGTTACATATACCAAAATATACCAAAAGCAAATTATTCAAGGATGGAACACAGTATATATTGGGTAAAAATTAAGAAATACCGAAATATTATTTTAGCTTGTATGTAACTTGATATTTCAGAATGTACTATCTTGCTGGAGAGTATGTCAAACAACTTCAAAAGAGACAACCTGAGCTGAATATTACTGAGTCTGATGTTTTGTGTGTACAAATTGCTGCTCTCTGCTTTAACCTGGGTCATGGGCCTTTCTCTCATATTTTTGAAATGTTCCTGAATGAAATATGCAAAAAAAAGCACATTGAAAAGCCTTGGAATGTATAGGTGTACATAAATTTGTGTAATGTATTTTTTGTATTAAATATAGAATGTTTCTGAAGCATCAGTTTTGATGTTTGACTACATGTTTGCAGATAATGAAGATTTAATGGATTCTTTTAAAAGATATTTTGATAATCCTGAAGAATATATTACTTTCATCAAAGAACTTATGAGAGAAAAAAGGAAAGTATGCATTTAGTTTTATTTTTAAAATAATTATTACGTTAACAATTGAAATAATGTGACTCTATCATTTAGATGCAGTGTATCCAAGACAAAGAATTTCTGTATGAGGTACAATAATTGTATTTTATGTACAGTATGTATGTGTACATTATAGATCATATTAAATGAAAGTCAAATGAATGTCAATGTAATTGATTGCACAACAAGGGATGCTGCTGTATTGGAGGCAAAAATTGGTTTCAATTGGAGGTACATGTATAGCAGAAAATTTGGTGGTGCTTATTGCTTAATAATTATTGGTGATTCTAAGATTTCAATGTATTGGCAGTTTTTAACGACCTGGGGGCGTAGCATCCAGGTCGTTCCTATAATTGATTTCACCTTCGCGCTATGTATATATTTACCGTATGGAAGGAAATTTTGGAGGTATTTAAATTTGGCGAATTTGGCGTTTTGATAGCCATTCGCCAAAATAAAAATTCGCCATTTTGAGCCATTATACGCATGCTCAATGGCACGTGGCTACAAATTCGCCAAATTAAAATCCGCCAATAACCAAAATTTAGCAATTCGCCAAAATTTAGTCCCTCCAAAATTTCCTTCTGTACGGTATTTGTATGTCCACACTTACATTTCTTCTATACACGTTGTATTGGAGAAATAACAAGCCTTAGCAACCATCCGCCCACGCTCCTTTACGGGATGGGTGTGGCCACGGCAAACAAAATGGCGGCTTACACATGGGACAAAGTTAAGAGCTTTCTAACAGCAAGAGCAGGGGCGTATCTAAGGGTGGGCCTGGGTGGGCCTGTGCCCGACCAAGTCAGCAGACCAAAAAATTTTTTTCTTTTGTATATTAGTCCTTTTAAAAATATTGCTCACTTTATTATGATAGCAATGAGACAAGACTAGCATAGCTAATAGTTTTAGCCAGTGTAAATATAATGATGACATGGTAGAGACTTCCATAGCTCCATTTGGGCAATTGGGCTGCCATTTTTAAAATAATAACTACTACTAACCAATCAGTTATTAGACTATTCACATTAATTATTAAAGTAATCGAGTTGAAAATGGCTAAGAAACTCTGCTGAGTCTGTTTGAATGTCTTCCCAAGGCCAGTACTACTACTAATGAAGAAAATATAAGCACTAAAGTGCACATCTTAGCTTAATTAAAGTAATAATCGTAGTATTTAATTGACCACGCCCATCATGAATATTAATTAGCTCTAAAAATTTTTCGCGGCGCGCTTCGCGCGCCACATATTTTTTCTCCGTGCCCAGCCAACTCTCAGAGCTTAGATACGCCCCTGAGCAAGAGAGCATAGAGATACTGTCTAAAGACTTTTCTAAAAGCATTATAAGGTAGAGAGAACCTTTATAAGTCTTAATAACGACAAAGTTATACTTGCAAGGTGGTGAAATCAATTATAGGAATATTTTTTACACTGTTACGCTTGTTATATTGGGGATTTAGCAGCCATGTGTCATTGAGCATGTGAAAAAAACTGGTGAATTTTGTAGTGGCAATTTTATCATTTATCTACCAATTACCAAAATAAAACTCTGCGAATTTTATACATTTGTCACACATGTAGTCTATATGTATTTCATTTTTATTTTATAGAGTATTTCTGACCAAAGTTCGTGTTTTGAGGTGTGGTGATGGTAAATTACACATCTGCTTCCATGAAGATGTTAGAAAACATTATTTACATAATGTATCTAAATCCACACTTTTACAATAATAGGATTTGGAGACATACAATGATTTTTTTAACACTCGCAGTGGCATTTACAGGGACCTATATTATCTTCGTAAAACAAGAATTGTTGATTTTATGTAAGTACATGTACTGGGTATATTGTCTATTACTCAAAACTTTCAGGATCAAAATAATATTAACCAGAGCAAATGATACGGAATTGATTCCTGTAGACATGGATAGGTATTTTTAGTTTTGACATTTTACTAATTTCATATTGACACAGAAAGGTAACTATATTTGATGCTACTAAAAGTATGGCTGCTTATATACAACTCACTGATAGTGTTCTTACTCTCATTAAATCAGCTGTTAAAGATCCTCTTGTTAGTGTAAAAAATATTACAGTTAAATAATAATACCATGTAAATAGGCACAAGGACTGCTCAAGTGTTTGGAAACGCAAAAATTTATTGCACAAATTGGTTACATTGTACCACCAGATGGATGGACTAAGAATCCAGAAGATTTGGTAACTATTATTAAGTAGATATAACATTAGGATTTTCTAATAGAAAAAAGCTATTGTAAGAGAAACTATTAGTGATGACATTGGATATGATCTCATAATTGATGTAACTAATATATTTTATGAAATTACTATGTACATGACTACATGTACTTGTAGCCAATTCAAAATAGATATGAGGGGTATGAAGTATGGACACAATATTTTTATCGTGATGATGGCTCAACTGATAAATGGGTAGAAAAATGGGTTAGTTTTGTCATGCATTACATACTTACCCTATAACTTTTATCAGTCAAAACAAGTCTTTTTCTTGTTCAAATTAATATTTATCATCTAAATTTTTGCCATTTTTGCTATTCCATCAAACAAAACAGCCTATCAAATTGACAAAATTTTTGACCAAATAAAATATGGAGCTGTACCATACATGTATATCATTATTTATTGGATTGTAATAGGCACAAAAGAAATATCATGCTAATTCCCAATGGCGTGTTTTCCTTGCCAGTGGTAATAGAAAATTGATGGCGACAGTACAAGAGTAAGTAAAAAATGTACTAATGACATTAGACTAACTCAATAATAATAATAGAGGATTGCAAAAAGTAATGGAAAATGAAAAGATTCAATATGGGGTAAGAAATATATATAATTATATCAACAGTTATATGTACAAAATTCTTAGAAAATTTATCCAGCTCCAGAAAATTTTGACTTGATGCCTGATATCTCATGATATGAAAATGCTTTAATGGAATGAGTGAAATGAATTTCAAAAAGCTACAATTTAATAATAATGCTCAGTTCTTAGTGTAGAACTTATAATGTCAAATGCTGCCTATTAATAATTATAGTGTGTTATAGTAACATAGTAAACATATCTTTTGATTTAATTCATGATTATACAATTATAAATATTATTCGCAAAAGAACATGCACGTACTATAATGTAATGAGATAACATATATCAGGGATAAATGTATATCCCTGCTTATATACATGTATAAACCTGTTAATGATACCAAGACTACTGATATTGATGATATTCCAGTCTTTAAAACTTACATGTTCCTTTATAGTCTCGCTAGCCAGACTCTAATTTACCAAATAAGAGTCTGGTGCCATGCCTAATATCAACTCATGTTTTCAATGTTATGATTTGCGTGGGCAAGGAATGTTAATCTCTATAAACACGCCCACGCACCACAATATTGTGGATTTATTACTTTTATACTGATTTTATACTTGCTGGTATACTTATTTTATACTTCATACTTGCTTTCTGACATCAAGAAAAATAAAGCAGTCAAGTACTTGTCATTTTTGGTTTTTTTCGGTAGTGCTGAAGTTGGAGCAATCATGGCAGCTGAATTCATCTCGGATCCAAGCACATTATTTTTCAAAGCATTTCTTTACTTGCCTAATTGTCTAACCATCAGAGCAGATAAAGGCAATCCAGTCGGCAGTTGTAAAATAAATAAATAGAAAGAAAGTATTAATAGCTCACTCAGTTCCATTCTTGATAGTAGACATGCCGTGCGTGGGCGGATTCTAATGTAACCATAGTAACAGTGATCTGATTAGGTCGACCGAATTCCGCCAGACAATCACAAGTTGATGTTAGGCATGAAACCAGACTCTATTCTAAATATTGAGTCTGGCCCCGCGAGACTAGTTCCTTTATAGTCTGTAGATAAGACTATAGTCCCTATCTAGTTGAAAGTGTTAACACAGTGATTAGGTCAATGATCAGGATAGATTGATGTGGCTGGACCAAGCATAAATTATAATTACACTTCACATACATGTAGCTATAAATGCTTGAAAATGAAATCCATGAAAATGAATTTTGGACAGATCCATAAAAGTTTTATTCCTCAAAAGTTGCCAGCTGTATGGTACATTACACATGCACATTCACGTTTTGGATTTGTCATTTTTGATGATTATAAAAGTAAACAATTGCAAGAAAATTAAACTAAATTAGCTTGGGCTATGAGACGATTATAGAGGAGAGTTAAATGCAATGTAGTTAAGTAATAATAATTAATAGAGAAA
>NW_003547311.1:20468-21624 GCF_000090795.2 Amphimedon queenslandica | reverse complement strand
GGTTGATAGTAGTTCATTATATTATTATTAATATATACCAGTTTAATAATATCAATGAGACTCTCACCAGCTTTAACAGTCTCCTTATTGTTCCAGATGTAATCTTGAGACAATTTTAACTAAATATAAAAAGAAAATTACTTTTATTAGATTTGTGTATTTTACTTATGTTGTGTAGAAATTTTGAGCTGATTATAATCAAAAATTGGGCCAAAGTCCCTGTACTGGCCAAATTTCGTCAAAAATGACAAGGAGAGAATTCTCCATTTTTATTACATTTCCTGATATATATATACATGTTCTTATGTTGCGTAGCAAGTTTGAGCTGGTTCCAATCAAATTTGGATTTTTTATGAATTTTTAAAGTTGCTCCAAAATCGGACAAAAATCCCTGTACTATGATTTTGGCCAAATTTCGTCAAAAATGACAAGGAGAGAATTCTCCATTTTTATTACATTTTCTGATACATATACATGCTCTTATGTTGTGTAGCAAGTTTGAGCTGATTCCGATCAAGTTTGGATTTTTTATGAATTTTTAAAGTTGCTCCAAAATCAGACCAAAGTCCCTGTACTATAGTTCAGGGTACTTGATACAATAATGGCCAGTAGTGAAGTGGCTCCTCCCAGTACATTATTAATACTATTATTAATATATTATTAACTTCAGATATATGTTGATGATTCATTTCTTTAAACTGAGAGAGCCAGTCCACTGTATCATCAGGTAAGTCATACAGTCCATCAGTTTGTAGTAATGGCTTTAACTCACGACTGGAATGAGTCCACCTGAATACTAGAAATAATAACAACAACAATAATAATAATAACAATGAGTTCATAGAATACCATGATGCAGCTATTAAGGAGATTACTAAGACGAAGGATGCAGATATGCTAGAGCTGTTTAATGATATTTCTGCCAGGATTGATCAGCAACAATATCGTGCTGTGTGTAGAGCTAAGGATGAAAAGATGTCTTCCTGGCTCACTGTAAACCCTGTCGCTAAACATCACTTTGACCTAACTGCACAGGAGTTTAGAGATGCCCTTGCCATCAGGTATAGAAAACCTTTACTGGAAATACCACCACATTGTGACGGGTGTAATGCACCATTTGATCTCTCTCATGCTCTGTCATGCAGAAAAGGTGGCT